>NC_057812.1:596675172-596812354 GCF_018294505.1 Triticum aestivum
TGTTCGGAATTTAGGTTCATCACTGGCATTAAAAGTAATAGTCGTGTCACTCCATGGGTTTATTGTTGCTACTTGATAGACTTCGGCGAGGCTGCGGAGTGTTCTTTTTCGCATATTATTTGATGCGAAAGTCTTGAAGACTGTTAAGACTGTACTGGAGTCCCTGAGGTGGCTTTCTGCGGCCTCCGGAATTAGGAGATCTTCGCCCCTTTTGGCCACCTGCCGGAGTATCCAACATGCTCTGAGGCTATGAGTTGGTGTGGCGTCCTTTGTACTATGAATTTTACAGGGTCCATTAAGCCATCCCTCCAGTACGGTTCCATGCCCTGTAGAGGGTTTTGGTTTTTTGGTTTTTAACCCGGGTGTCTGATGATGATGCGCCCTTTTATTTCGGACGAGGTTTCTATTCAGGGCCGGATTGTCCCAAAATTTAGTTTCGGTTTTCCGGGCGCTTTCCATCGCATAGTACTTTTGTACTATGGACGAAAAGTCAGCGAAGCATGTAAGATCACGACGACATGTGGCGTTGAGGATTCCCTTGTCCGTGCAATTATTGCAGAAGATTGAGATTGTGTCTTCCTCGCGGCAGTCCTTTATCCTGTTCATAACCAGGAGGAACCTTGCCCAGTAATGATGTATTATTTCATCGGGCTTTTGCCTGATTTGGGATAGATTGCTTATGTTCGGGTGGGTGGGTGGAATTAAGTCCGGAACTTCACCCAATCTAAGACTCAGAGGCCAAGAAGTTTTCGAACTCTGAAGTTTGGATTCTTGGATGTTGTCCAGTGAATCTAGCCCGTTGCCTGATTCTAAGTTCAGGTCTTGAGTTACATCCTCCCCTCCGCGGGTATCCGGCTTGGAGAGATCGGGAATCCGGATGTAGCTAGTCCTTAAGATAGATGAAGAGTCGCCGCACTGTGCCTCTACCACGGCAACGTGATGGGTGACTTGGGGAGAATTAATTTCTCTTAGATCGGGTTTAATCCCAATCTGGTCATAATCCGTAGTGACCCCCAAGGCGGCGATGCGATCCAAGAGCTCGTTTACAGAAGAGATCTCCATTGGATCTAACTGCTCGACGAGTTCCGAGCTAACGTGAAGATTGCTTTTGATGACCCGAGAGGTCACCGTCGGTGCAACGGCCGAACAGGCGGTCATGAGAAAACTGCCTAGCCGGAGGGTTTGGCCGACAGCCAAGGCTCCCTTAGTAACGGCGCCATCTTTAAAGACGGGAAGAGGCATCCTTCCTGATTACGACGGCACAGAGGAACTCTCAATGAAAGCACCAATGTCGGTGTCAAAACCGGCGGATCTCGGGTAGGGTGTCCCGAACTGTGCGTCTAGGCCGGATGGTAACAGGAGGCAAGGAACACGATGTTTTACCCAGGTTCGGGCCCTCTTGATGGAGGTAAAACCCTACGTCTTGCTTGATTAATATTGATGATATGGGTAGTACAAGAGTAGATCTACCACGAGATCGAGGAGGCTAAACCCTAAAAGCTAGCCTATGGTATGATTGTTGTATGATGAAGTTGTCCTACGGACTAAAACCCTCCGGTTTATATAGACATCGGAGAGGGTTAGGGTTACACAAAGTCGGTTACAATGGTAGGAGATCTTGAATATCCGCATCACCAAGCTTGCCTTCCACGCCAAGGAATGTCCCATCCGGACACGGGACGAAGTCTTCAATCTTGTATCTTCATAGTCCTGGAGTCCGGCTGAAGGTATAGTCCGGCTACCTGGACACCCCCTAATCCAGCACTCCCTCAACCGTAACTCACCGCGAGGGCATAACCCGGCGGGTGGTGGTGCTAATGCGCAGGATGTGGTGGATCATGGTCGTGCACGTCGAGAAGCTGAGTTAGCGGCACAACATGTGGCTCGTCAGCTTACTCCGGTTCGTCCTACCGCTTCAGTGGAGCTAGGCGTGGTCTTCAGTTCTTTAGGGGTGCCGTGCCTCACCCCCGCTTTGTGTAATGTACGACTGCCCAAGGATTTTAAAGGCCCTCATAAGGTGCCCAATTGCACTGCCGATTTACCCCCTGAATCATGGCTTGAGAGTTATGAGATGGCGATGGAGATGCTGGATGTGGATGAAGCGGTGTGTGCTAAGTACTTCACCATGATGTTGGAGGGGACAGCTCGTACTTGGTTAAAGAGCTTACCGGCTAACTCTGTCGGGTCGTGGGCTGAGTTAAAAAACGGTTTATCCAGAATTTTAAGGATACTTGTAAGCAGCCTATGTCGATTGTGAACCTAGCCGCTTGTCCTCAAGAGGATGGGGAGTCCATAACCCATTGGGTGAAGCGAGTCTCAGCTATTCTGCATTCGTCGGACCGCATCAACGCGGATACAGTAGTTTTGACATTGGAGGGAAATTGCCGGTTTATGCCATTAAAACTGAAGTTAGGGAGGCTCAAACGTCACTGCAATGACATGTCAACCCTTATGGCTACTTTGGTGAAATATGCTGATTCAGATAGTACCAAAGACCCTGAGTCTAAGGATGACAAACCGGGGAAGGGGAATAAGAACGACAATGCCAAGGGGCGGCAGCACAATCTGGCAGGTCATGGGAATAATGGTAAGCGCAAGGCAGACAATAGTTTGGACTTTGAGGCAAACACCAATGCTCAGGATAACGGTCAGCGTCGTAAGGGAAAACCGCCCCAGAGGGGTGTAGGGTCAGGCCCCAATCTGGAGCGCCTGTTAAACCAACCTTGTCCAAAGCATGGATCGAAGGAGAAGCCAGCTTCGCATCTTTGGAAGGATTGCTTCATCATGCTAGAGTTCAAAAATTCCAATATGTTCCAATATGACAATGGCCCACCCGACGGTTCAGGAGGCGGTTTTCATGGGCCAGGTTATGGAGGCGGCAGCTCCGGTTCAGAATTCCAAGGCCATCAGACCGGACATGACAATCAAGGCAATCAGGGAGGTTATAACCATCAGGGGAATCAGCAGCAGCAGCAGCAGTCGGGTTATCAGAGCAATCCAAAGCAGTTGAATTGTGGGCAGTATCATAATCATGTCTTCACTACTAGCTTGTGTAAGCGTGATCAGAAGCTTCACAAAAGGGTCGTGAACTCTGTTGAACTGGCAGTGCCTCAGTATTTGCGCTGGTCTGAACAACCAATTTTATGGAGTCGAGAGGATCACCCACCCTGGGTTGATAATCCGGGTCATCTGGCCTTAGTGGTGGCACCTCAAGTTGGGGGGTATAATTTCACCAAGGTGCTTATGGATGGAGGAAGTAGTATCAATATCCTTTACTATGATACCTTCCGCCATATGGGATTGACAGATAAGAATCTTAAACCGTCGAACACCGTTTTTCATGGTGTGGTGCCTGGTAAATCTGCGTATCCAGTGGGCAAGATAGCCCTAGAGGTGACTTTTGGAGATGATCATGACTCAAGGTCAGAAATGTTGACTTTTGAGGTGGTGAAAATCAAGAGTCCGTATCACGCCCTGTTCGGACGACCGGCTTATGCCAAGTTCATGGCGAGGCCGTGTTATGTTTATCTACAGCTTAAGATGCCGGGTCATAAGGGGACCATCATAGTACATGGGAGCAGGAAGATTGCTTTGGAATGTGAAGAGGGTGATGCGGCTTATGCTGAGTCGGTTTGTGCCACAAAGGAGCTGAAGTTTTATAAAGACAATGTTGATCCGGTAGACATGACTTCTTTGAAAAAACCAACTATGGAGCATGATCCAGCGTTGAAGTTTAAATCATCTATAGACACTAAGATGGTTGATTTTGTTCCTGGCGATTCATCCAAGCAGTGCAGCATCAGCGCTAACCTGGATCCCAAATAGGAAAGCGCGCTCATCGAGTTCATCCGTGAGAACCGGGACATCTTTGCATGGAAGCCTTATGACATGCCAGGTGTACCGAGGGAACTCGCTGAGCACACACTTAATATAGATCCTAAGTTTAAACCGGTCAGGCAGTTTCTCCGCCGCTTCAACGAAGAAAGGCGTAAGGCTATTGGTGAGGAGGTAGCCCGACTGTTGGCCGCAGGGTTTATTGTGGAGGTCTTTCACCCGGAGTGGCTGGCTAATCCGGTGCTGGTTCTTAAGAAAAACGGCACTTGGCGTATGTGTGTGGACTACACAAACTTGAACAAGGCTTGTCCAGCTGATCCCTTTGCCCTCCCTCGCATTGATCAGATTATTGATTCTATGGCAGGTTGTGACCGTTTGTGTTTTCTGGATGCTTATTCTGGTTATCATCAGATCAAAATGGCAGTTAAGGACCAGGAGAAGACAACTTTTATAACTCCCTTTGGAGCCTTCTTCTATGTCTCTATGCCCTTTGGGCTCAAGAGTGCCCAGGCGACTTATCAGCACTGTGTTCAGAATTGTCTTCATAAGAAGATTGGGCGCAATGTTCATGCATATGTGGATGATATTGTGGTGAAGTCCAGGAAGGAGGAAACATTGATAGATGACTTGAGAGAGACTTTTAACAACCTCCGGGTTTATAAGATGATGCTTAATCTGGACAAATGTGTCTTTGGTTTTCCGGCAGGCAAGCTCTTGGGTTTGTTGGTGTCTAACAGGGGCATTGAGGCAAATCCGGAGAAGATCACAGCTATCACCTCTCTGGCTAAACCGTCATGTATCAATGACGTTCAGCGTCTGGCGGGCCGGATTGCGGCTTTGGGCCGGTTTATCAGTCGTCTTGGGGAGAAGGCTATCCCTTTATATCAGATGCTAAAGAAAACTGATAACTTTTTCTGGAGTGACGCGGCTGATAAAGCGTTTGAGGATTTGAAGAGACAGTTAGCCGAACCGCCAGTCCTTGCGGCTCCGGTCGATAAAGAGCCCTTATTGCTATATGTGGTTGTTGATGCCCGGGCTGTTAGTGTGGCTGTTGTTGTGGAGCGCAAGGAGGCTGGAAAGGAGTATCTGGTTCAACGGCCGGTTTACTACATCAGTGAGGTGCTTATTGAATCAAAGCAGAGGTACCCGCATTGGCAGAAGTTGGTGTATGGAGTTTTCATGGCAAGCCGGAAGCTCAAACATTATTTTCAAGGTCATCCTATCACAATGGTTAGTTCAACCCCTCTGGGAGATATTGTAGCGCCCCGAGACCGATGTGCCAGGTGTCCTCCAGTTATTCACTGTTGTTGCCTTGTCATTTCTTGCGTGTCATGCATCTCATATCATGTCATCATGTGCATTTCATTTGCATACATGTTCGTCTCATGCATCCGAGCATTTTCCCCATTGTCCGTTTTGCATTCCGGCGCTCCTATCTCCTCCGGTGGTCATTTCTATCTTCTTCTCGTGTGTGGGGGTTAAAAATTTCCGGATTGGACCGAGACTTGCCAAGCGGCCTTGGTTTACTACCGGTAGACTGCCTGTCAAGTTCCGTACCATTTGAACTTCGTTTGATGCTCCAACGGTTAACCGAGGGACCAAAAAGGCCTCGTGTGTGTTGCAGCCCAACACCCCTCCAATTTGGCCCAAAACCCACCTAAACCTCCTCCATCATCTCGGGCGTTTGATCACGATCGCGTGGCCGAAAACCGCACCTCATTTGGACACTCCTAGCTCCCTCTACCTATAAATATGTGCATCTCCCCGAAATTTCGGATGAAACCCTAGTCTTCTTCCACCTCGCGCCACCGGACACTTTCTCCGCGCTCGGACATGTCCACATCGCTATGCCGGACCAATCGCAATGCGCCAAGTGTCCAACCACCGCCGTTTCCACCGCGCCCCGCCGCCGGCCCGGATCGGGCCCGCGGGGCCCAACCGCCGCCGCCACCCGCGGAGGACCCCGCGCGCGCCGCCCGCCGTCTTCTCTGCTTCCAGCCGCCGGAGCTGCGCCGGCCACCGCCGCCACCACCGGAAGACGCCGGCGCCGCCCATCCCGTCGCCGCCCGGCTCCCGGCCTCTAGTACCCGAGCGCTCACCGCCCGCACCCTCCGCGTGCCTCGTCGCCGCCCGGTTCCCGTCGGCGCCCGCCCCTGCCGGAGCTCACCGCCCCGCCGCGGCCTGCTCCCCGCTGGTGCCTGGAGCTTCCCACTGCTGCCGCCATTGCACACTACCTCCGAGCCCCGCGCCGCGCCTCCCTGCAGGAGCTCGCCGGAGCTCCCCTCCTCCGGCCAGATCCGGTCGAGGAGCGACCGGATCCGGCGACCTCGACATCGCCAGTGACCTCCCTCTTCTCCTCCGGCAACCGCGCGGTCTTCCTCCGGCGATCCTCGTTCACCGCGCCCAGATCTGAAAAAAACCCACAGGTTGACTTTTCACCCCCCTCGAAATCTGCTAAGTCCTCAGTATTTTTGGGCATGTTCATCGCATCGTAACTTTGCGTTCGTAGCTTCGATTCATGCGTGTAGCATATCAAAATGTTCGTCTTAGAGAGCACAACATTTCATCTCATTGCATCATTTTCATTTGAGTACATCCCGAAATGCTGTTGGAAGAGTGCTATTTGAGTTAATTGTCAGATCTGCTGCACCAAATAGCTATTTGTCATTTTTGCCATGATTAATGTGTGCATGATATGCTCCTGAGCTCTACATGTGTTTTGTTATATGCCATGCCATCTTTCCAAAGGTGCTATCCATGTATTTTTGTGATATGTGTGGTGACTAGCACAAGCTTGCAAAGTGGTGCATTCGTTAATGCTGATTTCAAGGACTTAGGATTCCACTAAGTCCTTAATATGTTTATCTCAATATGCCATATGTTCATGTTGTTTCCTAGTGATTCGTGCCTCTTTTGAGGATGATCAGTAAGGATGTCTTGTTAATCTTGTAGTGCTCTATCCATCCGTGTCTTTGTTTGCAATTATGGAGCACCCTAGCTTGAATCAATCGAGCTCTACTTTTGCTATTTCGTGAATCTGGGCAGATTCTCTACTTGTTAGTGATTTTTCCGAGGATGTTGTAGTTGATCCGTGCATGCTATGTTATTGTTCTTGCCATTCTAGCTTGTATAATGTGTATTATTTATGGGTGTATGCTTAGTTTGTCATGCCATGCTCTGTAGTGAGTGTATCGAGCTCGTAAACATGCCTACTCGTTAACTGATTTGCATGCTCCAGTTTTTCACTAAGTGTGTAATTTGATTATGTTTTTGCCATGTTCACAGGCTTGCAATTGTATTTTCTGATCCCTTTTGGCTCAAGGTCACTAAGGGACTTTTGTTAAGCTCTTTGAGTAGCTCCATGCCATGCCTTACTTTGCCATGTTAAGTTCCTGTAGCATATAGTTTTATTGCTTCAAAGTGTGCTACCTGATCTGAAATTCCAGGCTTGTGTTAATTTCACTAAGTCTGAAACATGTTATCGTTTGCATTTTTGACATGCTTGTTTGAACCTGTTAATGGATGAATTGGCCATAGCTCAGTGTTCATCTTTTGTTAAGCATCATGAATGGATCCCTGCCATGTATTTTGTTGTCATGTTTGAGTGCTGTAGCATGTTCATCTTGTTGCATTTGGATGGCTACTTGCTGTTTATCGCAGACCGGTGCCATATTTGTTTTGCTTGCCTTTTCCAAACCGTGACTCCGATTCCGGCGTTCTTTATATCGTTTTCAAGCGATTTCATCTCACCTTTCCAGTGGCACACTTGGATTTCCAAGTTGAGGCCAGGTTCATTCATTCATTATCAAATCATGCATATGCATCGCATACCGCATCCCGCATATCATCCCATGTTCATGTGTTGGTTGTTTACTATGTTGTGTGCTTCTTTCCGGTGTTTGCTTCTTCGGGTTGGTTCCGGTAACGTCGCGTTTGCGAGGAGCCCGTTGAGTTTGCTTTCGAGGATCTAGTCAACTCTGACAACTTTGCAGGCAAGATGATCATACCCTCGAAATCACTACTATCTTTGCTTTGCTAGATGCTCGCTCTTTTGCTATGCCTATGCTACGATGCCTACCACTTGCTTATCATGCCTCCCAAATTGCCATGTCAAACCTCTAACCCACCATGTCCTAGTGAACTGTTGATTGGTTATGTTACCGCTTTGCTCAGCCCCTCTTATAGCGTTACTAGTTGCAGGTGAAGATTGGAGACCGTTCCTTGTTGGGACATTATTTACTTGTTGGGATATCATTATATTGCCTTGTTATCTTAATGCATCTATATACTTGGTAAAGGGTGGAAGGCTCGGCCTTTCGCCTAGTGTTTTGTTCCACTCTTGCCGCCCTAGTTTCCGTCATACCGGTGTTATGTTCCCGGATTTTGCGTTCCTTACGCGGTTGGGTAATAATGGGAACCCCTTGACAGGTCGCCTTGAATAAAACTCCTCCAACAATGCCCAACCTTGGTTTTACCATTTGCCACCTAGCCTTTTCTTTCCCTTGGGTTCTGCAGACTCAAGGGTCATCATTATTTTAACCCCCCCCCCCCCCGGGCCAGTGCTCCTCTGAGTGTTGGTCCAACCGAGCGATGTCCGGGGCTACCAGGGGCAACTCTGGGCTGGCCTACCCGACGTCTTGCTCATCCGGTGTGCCCTGAGAACGAGATATGTGCAGCTCCTATCAGGATTTGTCGGCACATTCGGGCGGTGTTGCTGGTTTAGTTTTACCTTGTCGAAATGTCTTGTAACCGGGATTCTGAGTCTGATCGGACCTTCCCGCTAGAAGGTATATCCTTCGTTGACCGTGAGAGCTTGTCATGGGCTAAGTTGGGACTCCCCTGCAGGGTTTTGAACTTTCGAAAGTCATGCCCGCGGTTATGGGCAGATGGGAATTTGTTAATGTCCGGTTGTAGAAAACCTGAAGTTGACCTTAATTAAAATGCATCAACCGCGTGTGTAACCATGATGGTCTCTTTCCGGCGGAGTCCGGGAAGTGAACACGGTGTTGGAGTTATGCTTGACATAGGTTGTTCTAGGATCACTTCTTGATCATAGTTCCTCGATCGTGCTTTACCTTCTCTTCTCGCTCTCTCTTGCGAACAGGTTAGCCACCATATATGCTAGTCGCTTGCTGCAGCTCCACCTCATACCTTTACCTTACCCATAAGCTTAAATAGTCTTGATCGCGAGGGTGTGAGATTGCTGAGTCCCCGTGGCTCACAGATACTTCCAAAACCAGCTTGCAGGTGCCGATGAGTCCGTGCAGATGACGCAACCAAGCTCAGGAGGAGCTCGATGAAGATCTTATCCTTTGTGTTGTTTCGTTCTAGTTGATCAGTAGTGGAGCCCAGTTGGGGTCGATCGGGGACCTTGTCGCATTTGGGGTTCTTCTTTTATTTTGGTTCCGTAGTCGGACCTTGATTGTAACTGGTTGATGTAATGCTTTTTTCATGTAATTGTGTGAAGTGGCGATTGTAAGCCAACTATGTATCTCTTTCCCTTATGTATTACATGGGTTGTGTGAAGATTACCTCACTTGCGACATTGCTTTCAATGCGGTTATCCCTCTAAGTCATGCTTCGACACGTGGGAGATATAGCCGCATCGAGGACGTTACAGATATCATCCAAAACAGGGAGGCGACTGGCCGGATTGCCAAGTGGGCTATTGAGCTTGGACCTCACGGGCTCAAATATACATCTCGCACAACGATCAAATCTCAAGCACTCTGGACTTCATCAATGATTGGACAGAGTTGCAGGCACCAGAGGAAAAGCCAGACAACACTTATTGGACTATACACTTTGATGGGTCTAGGCAATTGGAGGGCTCGGGGGCTGGAGTCGTATTAACTTCCCCACAAGGTGACAAGTTTTGTTATGTTCTCCACTTAATGTTCCCTTGTACTAACAATGCAGCTGAGTATGAGGCCTTACTCCATGGTCTGCGGATGGCTAAGGAGATGAACTTAAGCCAGGTTAAGTGCTTCGGTGACTCGGACCTGGTGGCTTAGCAGGTATCTGGCACTTGGGATTCCAAGTATCCACTCATGGCTGCATATCGACGGGAGGTGGACATAGTGGCTGGTCATTTCAAAGGTTATCAAGTTGACCATATAGACCGGTGAAAGAATGAAGCGGCGAACGCTTTAAGTCGTCTAGGCTCTCAGCGTAAACCAGTGCCACCTAATGTCTTCCTCGATGTACTTCATAATCCATCGGTCAGGCTACCCACAAAGGAGGAGTTGGCTATTCCTGACCCCGAAGGCCCAGTTGGTGGCGACTTTGCATGTTATACCGGATTGGACAGTCCCGTACCTGGCTTACATGAACCGGGGCGAGTTACCGGAGGATGAAACCTTGGCCCGGCAGATAATCAGGCGATCCAAGTCAATGAGCATTATCAATGGGCAGTTACATCATTACAGCATGATAGGGGCGATTCAGTGTTGTGTGTCTCCTCAAGAAGGTTGTGAGATTTTACGTGAGATCCACGAAGGAGATTGTGGTCACCATGCCCGTTCAAAGTCCTTGGTGGCTAAGGCTTTTCGTCATGGCTTCTACTGGTTGACGGCTCATGCTGATGCTGAGAATTTAGTAAAAAGGTGTGACGGTTGTCAGAAATTTGCACGCCGCGCTCATGTTCTGGCTTAGGAGTTGAGAATGATTCCAATCACTTGGCCGTTTGCAACTTGGGGGCTAGATATGGTTGGACCCTTTAAGAGGTCCAAGGATAAAAAGACCCACATGTTGGTGGCGGTTGATAAGTTTACCAAGTGGGTAGAGGCGGAGCCAGTCAGTAAGTGTGATGCAGCCATGGCGGTCCAATTCATCAAAAAGGTGATATTCCGGTTTGGTTTTCCACACAGCATTATAACTGATAACGGTACTAATCTGTCCAAGGGTGATATGGAGGAATTTTGTCAACGTGAGCACATCCGGCTTGATGTAGGGTCAGTGGCTCACCCCCAGTCTAATGGTCAAGCAGAGAGGGCAAATCAAGAAATTTTGAGAGGTATTAAACCTCGGCTTCTAGTTCCTTTAAAGTAGACGCCGGGTTGTTGGGTGGAGGAGTTACCTTCCGTATTATGGAGTATCAACACTACACCAAACAGATCTACGGGTTACACGCCTTTCTTCATGGTTTACGGAGCAGAGGCGGCTCTCCCTAGTGACATCCGCCATGACTCGCCCCGTGTGGCGGCTTACGTTGAAGCTGAAAATGAGAAGGCACGTCAGGACTCACTGGACCTGTTAGATAAGGAGCGTGATCTCACAGCGGCGCGGTCGGCGATTTATCAACAAGATCTCCGACGTTATCACAGCCGTCGGGTTAAGACCAGAACTTTTCAAGAAGGCGATCTGGTGCTCCGGCTCATCCAGGATCAGACTGATATGCACAAGTTATCCCCACCATGGGAAGGACCTTTTGTGGTTAGCAAAAACCTGCACAACGGGTCATACTACCTTATCGATGTTCGAGAGCACAAAGACTCACGCAAATCGGAGGAGGAGACCCAGCGGCCATGGAATATAGCTCTCCTTCAGCCTTACTATACTTGAGCCACATGCTCTTGTTATGTACATACTTATGACAATGTATATATTATATAATAAACCGGAGCCTCAGCTAAAGCGGGGTCTCTGTTCTTTTTTACATCATGTGTGGTTCCGTGAGGGCTTCTACTTACAAAGCGGAGTTCTATTAACCCAGCCTATAAAGCCACACAGATAAAAAGGGAAATCACTAGGGGGCTTCGTTGTATTTACACCATAGCTACACCTTTTGATAGGCTTAAGGCCAAAAGGAAATTATGTGTAACCAAAGAGAGTCTATTGCATAAAGCACAACTCAAACATAGGTATCCACTGAGCATATCTCAAATATTACTTGGGGGCTCCTTGCTTCTCAAAGAACAACGAGCTTGCACCCTTGTAATAGGCTATCAAGCCAGGCTTGGAAGCCAGGTGTATTCACCTAAAAACCCAGGTTATCCTGCCTTTTTAAGTAAGCCACTCCGTCTAGGTAAACCTGGTATGACCCATCGAACGTTTGACAAGTCAATCTCATAGACCCTGAACTTGTCAAAGTTAAAACGATGATTGGTTAAAGATTGAGGTCCATCTTAAAAGGCTTTGAAAAATGGTTTAACTCAGTGGCCTGGCAGCCCATGAAAAGCCTCGATTTAGGGGCTGGCAGCCCATGAAAAGCCTTGCATATTTCTTTTGTATTTGCTGTTTTAAAATCTTTTGATAAGAGATTTATGAATATTTTATGATAAACCGGTGTTTATTACAACCCGGCGTGGCTTTCAATGCTCAGTTGTCAGTCCATGATCAGTTTTAAACCGGCAGTAAGATTGCTCCGGTTTGGTTTTGACTAGAGGTCACCAGCATTATATGAACAAACCAGTGGTTATCATACCCAAGTATGGTTTTCATATGAACCGGCAAGAGGGAAAGGAGTCATCAATACTCCAGATTGGTGTTTTCACCCTTACTATACTGACAGTTGGTCAGCCAACGAGATATATCACAGGTATCATCTATTTTATATCTGGTTATTACAATCTTGGTTCTCTATCCAAGTTATGTATATATTTTTTGGGGCATCATGACCCGTCCAGTGCTAAACCACTAGGACACTTTCAAGTTTTTATATGCAGGAACAAAAGCCATAATGGACTATGCATATAATAGCTCCCAAAGGCATGGCAAGTTCTCAGTAACAAGCAAAAGAAACACGCTCGATGGCATGACAGATAAAGTGTTCACGCTATCCTATTACAAGGCGCTTTAAACAACCCAAATTGAATAATTGTTTTAATAGGAGTGGCAGACTGCAACTGATAAACCGGCCTCCGGTTTATGATTACTCATCTAGACGGCTTGAAGATTGAGGGTCATCTTGAGCGGTCGCATTCTCCTCATCCCTACCCAGTCGCTGGAAATCAATCGTTGACCAATCGATTCCAGTTAAGGCTTGAAACACGGCTTGTTCATGAATAAGGTTGGAAGGGTCCATGTCAGGAGCGTAAGTATGCTTACGGATTGGCGGAACAAGATCTTCTACATTATGAATCAGCACAGGCTGTCTTTTCCCCTCAACATAGTAAACCTGTTGAAAATGAGATAGATTTGTGTCATTCGCCAGTTTGCTTGCTATAGGCCGCATCTCCTTTGTCAGCCTTCGGAGATCATCATTATTGAAATCTGAACCATCTTCCTTCACACTAGGATAGCCTTTGATTATATATGCCGGTTCCAGATCTGGAATCCACGCCTTGGCCCGGATTAGCGTGGTCAGTGCACCTAACCTTGCGGCTGATCTCTTCAGTTCATCCAACCGGGCAGGCAGCATGGCTAGCTTTTCGACGGTTTTTATCAGCGTTGGAGGAGGCTTGTTATACGCTGCAGTACAGATGGCTCATTGGGACCCAGAATACAATTGTTCTATTAGAGTATACGCCGCTTTAAGCTTCATCCGCATGTCGGAGCCCAGATGAGTAATACGGGTCCCTATCATGGTAAAGCCTCAGTAAACCGGTCATTGGTAAGATATTATGAATTAGAAAAACTTCATGAGAGAGTACTCACCAAACACAGCAGAAGTCGTGGCATTAATCTGCCGCTTTAAACTGGTCAGTTCTTCAACCACCGACTTCAGGGCTGCTTCTGTGTCTTTGGCCTTCTTTGTTAAACCGGCCTTCTCTGTCTCCCAGTCTACACGCTCTTTATTAAAGGTTTCTTTCAGCTTCTCCATGGTTGTTAAGGCATTTGTCAGTTCTTCCTTGGCCTTAGAAGCCTCTGCTTGCTGAGATTTAATGTTCTCATGAAGGTCAGCAGTTTGAGCGTCCTTCTTATTCAACTCGGCCTACAAAGGGCAAGATAAATCATCAATGAGATATGTATATTTGAAGTACCAAGCATATAACAAGTTATGCACTTTGTACTTGGGGGCTAATGCCTATTGGCTCTATCATCAGAAATTTTTGCAAGTCCCAAGTACAATACATGTATTATCCTTGACACTTGGGGGCTAATGTACATCTGTTCAAAGTTGAAGCGTTGATTAAAGACCCGGTTTACCTTGGAAAGATAAATCGGCTCTTGGGGGCTATACAGATGAAAACTACAGGGATACCACGATCAAATACCGGTTTATTTCAAACATATGGAGGATAAGCATGCAAGGGTTGATATATTACAAAGTCCCGATTTATGATTGCTATCATAAAACGGCCCTTGGGGGCTACTAGAGTTGGTATTTACAATTGGACTTAAGAAATGAAAAGTTATGTCAGTACCTCATAGCGCTCCTTCATTTGATTCATCAAACCGGCTTCATAGTCACGGTTTGAGTGCAGACGGTTTAGGAAGCCAGAGTGGAGTTCTTGAGCACTGAAGTGGGCATAGCTTGATAAATCGGTGCTCCACTTGCCTTTCTCCATGGCAGCACATTCTTCTTTGGCACTATGTTTCGCCAATGCAACAGGTTGGCCAGGAGAGGTGTGGCCAATACCGGTAATGATAACCTCATCTTCTTTGTCTCCAGCAGCCTTTTCTGGAGTTGATGGAATGTCAGTAGTTCTCACTGGACTAGAAGGTCTATCGTCAGTCCGGATTGGATTCGCCGGTTCATCATCTGGCACGGCAGTATCAACTTCTGCTTGTTCATCAGCGTTATGATCTTGAGGGGGTGGTTCATCAAAAGTGGCTTCAGTATTTGGACCCTCCGGTCCTGCGGTTTGCTCCGGTTCAATAACCACATGGTCTTTGGGCGGGTTGTTCACCCGAGCCTTTTTACTGGGTCTGGCTTTGGCGCTAAACAAAACAATATGCAAAGGTTAGCATAGCATATAAAGTGGGAAACATCAAAAGATTGGGTTGAAATACTTAACCAGCCACGGTTTTGAGAGGAGGGAGTTGGGTCGCTGTTGACTCGCCAAAGCATGAAGGAGGTGTCACCTGATAATTCGAATCGGACGGAATAAGAGGTTGTCGGAAATAGCCTGCCTTGGGATAAGAAGTGTCAGAAGTGGGTGATACCTCAGATCGGCGTTTTCGAACTGGGGTGTCCGGTAAACCGGTCGAAGTAACCTTTTGGCCGTTGTGCCGGGTTGTGCGGCGGGCCTCGTGCTGCTGCTTCTTCAAAATAAATGTTGGATCCAAGTGAGCAAGAGGGTGAGAAAATCTTACTTTCTGGACTGCTTGACGGATTTTTTGTGTTGGCAGAGGATCTGAACCGGAGGAAAGGATAATTACCTCTGCATCGCCAGCTTGGCTGCCCTCAACGTCCTTCTGATAAGTGTCATTGTCAATGAGATGCATGAAAAGTGAACCAAGTGAATCAAGTTCTACCTCTGCTTCCAGTTCATCCGGGTCGTCATCCAGTTCTAAAATGATGCGTTCAGGTGCTTTTCTCTTTGTGGTTTTCTTGACGGCTTTTGTCTTAGGACGAGAAGGCTTTGCTGCTTTCTCTTGAGGTTTCTTTTTCCAGAAAGGGTCGTCACCCTGTTTAAACGTGAGAAGAGGGTATTCAAAGATTGCACAGTTCAAAAATATCAGGTGTAAAGAGGAAGCACAAACAATACTTACAATGGGTGGTTTGTTTTGCGTATAAAAGGGGCTTAACCCGGTCTTGCTGCAGACAACTTCTGGTTCGTTCAGTATTTTCTTAACAGATTCAATGACTTCTTCATCTGTTAGTTGAATATTGATATGGCGTTGGGAGTCTTCTACGTCACCAATATACTCACACATTAAACCGGAGCGGTGACTTAACGGCACAATGCTCCAGGATATCCAGCAACGAACGAAGTCCATGCCTGTTAAACCGTTGGCTAGGAAGGCTCTAAGCTTGGCGAGTTGAGGTGCATACGAGGCCCGTTCCTGGGCACTTAGTCGTTGCGGAAGGGGATGATTGTTAGCAAGCCGGTGTGCACGATAACCTGGCAAAGGGTTCTCATCTTCGGGAGAAGTGTCTCTGCAATAGAACCAAGTTTGGTTCAACTCCTTTGGGTGACTGTGAAGTTTGGCATGAGGAAATTCAACTTCTTTCCTTTTATGAATGGAGACGCCGCCAAGTTCAATATTGGGTCCATCTACAAACTCAGTGTGACAGTTTAGATGGAAGAAATCGCGGAACAACTCAATAGTTGGCTCTCCTTGTAGGTACGCTTCACAGAAAACTTGAAAGTTGCATATATTGGATACCGAGTTGGGTCCGATATATTGGATACCACTACTTCACCCTGCTTAGGGGTGGGAGGATTTTCCGGCCCAGGAACTCGCCACCAGATCTCATTCTTCTTCGGTAAGGTGCCAATCATGACCATTCCATTGAGTTGCTCCTCAGTAACCCGGAAGGGGACTCAGTTGCAGGAATAAAACTGCTTGGCCATTGCAAGTGAAAAGCTGGGAAGAAAATAATGCCGGTTTGCGATTCGTTAATAGTGATGCATAAGGTACAACAGGGAAAAGGAATCCAAGTATGTGCAAATTAGAAAACCGATGATAGGGTATTTATGAATGATAAGGAATGAATAGAGGCAGAGGTATATATATATATATATATATATATTGTTAAACCGGAGTATAAATAAATTGGCGTTTTAAAAGGGGACTAATGGTACCTGCCAGATTATCATACTTCAAAAAGTTAAACCGCCTATATTGGTGTAAAGGGTACAGATCTAAAAATACCTAAGTGAGGGAAACAGGTTTCACAGGATTGCATTGAAATTTTGGATCTACCGTAAGTCAGGAAAAGAAAAAATATTGACACTTAAAAGTTTGGTCCCGAAGCAGTTCACAAAAAGTCCAGATCAAGTTACGATGTATTTAAGGTTTGGATCAAATGGCTGAGATAAGGAGTTCCATAGCTACTATGCGGAACACATCAAGATCAAGCTCTACTATCTATGGGTTGACGAAGAACACGAGGAGAGTGACATGAACCCTAACGGATCTATAGAGGAAAGAGGAGAGGCTTACAGCAGCGGTTGAGGTAGCGGAGATGCGCCGCATCTTTCTGATGCAACCAGGTTGATGTAGCAGCCAACGGAGATGCAGAGGCGAAGCTCGACGACGGCGGCGGCGCTCGGGTGCAGGGGCATCACGAGGAGGAAGAAGAAGCGAGGAGACGGAGGGGGGAAAGGAAGATGACCCTTGGTTCTATTTATAAGGTAAATGGAGAGGTGACAGGCGCGAGAATCAAGGAGCCCGAAAATTGGATGGATAACGGAGTGGTCGCCTCGATTGTTGAAGGCTCATTAACTGAAGGTGAGAGGTATAATTTTTTATATAGCAAGTGATGTCATGGTGATTTATCATGATCCTGGAGGATGACATGACGACGGTTTACAAGATCCATGCGAAGGTGCCAGGGAAAGAATTTTTCTAAGTGATGAAGATTGACATGAACAAGTTCAAATCAATCTGGGGCCTAATGTTGGGGATATTACTACTGGATGTAAACCGGCCAGGAGTAGCCGGGTTAACTCTATGAAGATTAGAAGCCCATGAAGATGTAAGGATGGTGGCGCTTTATGAAGGCCCAAGGCCCAAAGGCGGGTTAAGGCCTATAGATATAAACCAACTTTCTCATGTAACTTGTATTGTAAAATAGGAAGGATAGAGACCGAGCCGGACACGTTTATGATCCGGCCTCGGGACTCTGTAAACCGGCGGGCATCAACCTGTGTATATAAAGGGACAACCCGGCAGTGGTTTAGGGGAAACACACAACAACTCGATAGCCATGCAAAGAGGATTCGCTCCTTGGTCATCGAAACCCTAGCAATACCAACACAACTAGACGTAGGCTTTTACCTTCATCGAAGGGGCCGAACTAGTATAAAAACTCTCGTGTCCCTTGTCCGGTTTAACCCCTTTAAGCTAACCCGTAGCGATGGCTCCATGACTAAGTCCTTTCACGAGGACATCTGCCGTGACAAAACCACGACATGTCCAATCAGGGATAACATGAAGAGCCGCTACCAACTGAGCCTCCGGGTCAGGAATAGTCAAATCCTCCTCTGTGGGTAACTCGACCAACGGGTTATGAAGAACGTCAAGAAAACCATTAGGGGGCACCGGTTTATGTTGAGAACCCAAACGGCTTAAGGCATCAGCCGCTTCATTCTTTCTCCGGTCAACGTGCTCAACTTGATAACCCTTGAAGTAACCAGCGATAACATCCACCTCTCGTCGATAAGCCGCCATGAGTGGATCCTTGGAATCCCAAGTACCAGAGACATGTTGAGCCACCAAATCTGAGTCACCAAAGCACCTTACCCGGCTTAGGTTCATCTCCTTATCCATCCGAAGATCATGGAGCAAGGCCTCATATTCAGCTGCATTGTTAGTGCAAGGGAACATCAAATGGAGAACATAACAAAATTTATCACCTCGAGGGGAAGCAAGCACAACTCCAGCCTCCGGGCCCTCTAATTGCATGGACCCATCAAAGTAAATAGTCCAATATGTATTATCTTGCTTTTCCTCCGGCGCCTGTAACTCCAATCATTGATGAAATCCACCAATGCTTGGGACTTGACAGCCGTACGAGGCACATACTTTAAACCGTGAGGTCCAAGCTCAATAGCCCACTTAGCAACCCGGCCAGTTGCTTCCCTGTTTTGGATGATATCTCCCAAAGGAGCGGAGCTAACCACGGTGATGGGATGACCCTGGAAATATTGCTTAAGCTTTCAGCTGGCCATAAAAACCCCATATACAAGCTTCTGCCAGTGCGGATATCTCTGCTTGGATTCAATAAGCACCACACTGATGTAGTAAACCGCCCGTTGAACCGGATATTCTTTGCATGTCTCCTTCCGTTCCACCACAATAGCTACACTGACAGCCCGGGCATTGGCAGCCACGTATAACAACAATGGCTCTTTATCAACGGGGGCAGCAAGAACCGGTGGCTCGGCCAACTGTTTTTTCAAATCCTCAATTGCCGCATTAGCGGCATCACTCCAGACAAAATTATCTGTCTTTTTCATCATCTAATACAGAGGGATAGCCTTCTCTCCCAACTGGCTTAGTGCCGCAATACGACCCACCAGACGTTGAACATCGTTGATACACACCGGTTTAGCCAGAGAAGTGATGGCCTTGATCTTCTCCAGATTAGCCTCGATGCCCGTGTTAGACACCAAAAAACCTAAGAGCTTGCCTGCTGGTACATCAAAGACACACTTGGCCGGGTTAAGCATCATCTTATAAACCTGGAGATTATCAAAGGTTTTCTTCAAATCATCTATCAACGTCTCCTTCTTTCTGGACTTCACCACAATATCATCCACATAAGCATGAACATTGCGCCCAATCTAAGTATGAAGACAATTCTGCACACATCGCTGGTATGTCGCCTGGGCACTCTTGAGCCCAAACGGCATAGACACATAGCAGAAGGCTCCAAAGAGAGTTATAAAAGATGTCTTCTCCTGGTCCTTAACTTCCATCTTGATCTGACGATAACCAGAGTAAGCATCCAAAAAACTCAACCGCTCACAACCCGTGGTAGCATCAATAATCTGATCAATACGAGGGAGAGCAAAAGGATCCGTTGGACAAGCCTTGTTTAAATCTATGTAGTCCACACACATGCGCCAAGTGCCATTTTTCTTAAGTAGCAACACCGGGTTAGCCAACCACTCAGGATAAAAACTTCGACAAGAAACCCAGTCGCCAAGAGTCAGGCTACCTCCTCACCAATGGCCTTGCGCCTTTCTTCATTGAAACGCCGAAGAAACTGCTTGACCAATTTAAACTTGGGATCAATATTGAGAGTGTGCTCAGCGAGTTCCCTCGGTACACCTGGCATGTCAGAAGGTTTCCATGCAAAGATATCTCGGTTCTCACGAATGAACTCGATGAGTGCGCTTTCCTATTTTGGATCCAAATTAGCGCTGATGCTGAACTGCTTGGATGAATCACCGGGAACAAAGACAACTAGCTTAGTCTCATCAGCCGATTTAAACTTCAGGGCCGGATCATGCTCTGTAGTTGGCTTTTTCAAAGAAGTCATGTCCGCGGGATCAACATTATCCTTATAAAACTTCAACTCCTCCGCTGCACAAACCGACTCAGCATAAGCCGCATCACCTTCTTCACACTCCAAAGCTATTTTCCGGCTCCCATGCACCGTGACAGTCCCCTTATGACCCGGCATTTTGAGCTGCAGATAAACATAACAGGGCCTTGCCGTGAACTTAACATAAGTCGGCCGTCCAAACAGGGCGTGATAAGGGCTCTTGATTTTCACCACCTCAAAGGTCAATGTGTCTGATCTAGAATCATGATCATCTCCAAAAGCAACTTCTAGAGTTATCTTACCAACCGGATACGCCGACTTACCAGGCACGACACCATGGAAAATAGTGTTCGGTGGTTTAAGATTCTTATCTGTCAACCCCATGCGACGGAAGGTTTCATAATAAAGGATATTAATGTTGCTCCCTCCGTACATGAGCACCTTGATGAACTTATACCCTCCAACCTGAGGTGCAACCACCAATGCCAGATGACCCGGATTATCAACCCGGGGCGGATGATCCTCTCGACTCCACACAATGGGCTGCTCATACCAGCGCAAGTAACGGGGCACAACCGAATCAATGGAGTTTACTGCCCTTTTATGAAGCTTCTGATCCCGCTTGCACAAACTCGTGGTGGAGACGTGGTACTACCAACTATTCAACTGTTTTGGGTTACTCTGATACCCAGACTGCTGCTGTTGATTCCCCTGACCTGACTGTTGATGGTAGCCACCTTGATTGCCTTGATTGCCTTGATGACCTTGATGACCTTGTTGACCTTGGAACCCAGAGCTTGAACCGCCACCACCGTAACTCGGACCCTGAGAACCAGATCCTGAACCGCCACCCGGTCCATGGTTGCCTTGAAAAAGATTTGAATTTTTGAACTCCTTCATAATGAAACAATTCTTCCAGAGATGAGTAGACGGTCTTTGTCGCGTAGCATGCCTTGGGCAGGGCTGATTCAATAGATGCTCAAGATTAATGCCCGATCCTTCAGTTTGTGGGGGTGGTCTACCCTTACGACCCTGGCCATTATTCTGTGCATTGGTATTTGCCAAAAAGTCCAAACTATTACCAGCTTTGCGCTTACCATTACCTCCTTGATTCACCGCCGGGTTATGCTGCTGCCCTCTGGTGCTGCTGCTCTTCTTTCCCTTTCATGTCTTTTCATCGTCAGACACGGGGTCCTTGGTACCATCAGAGTCAGCGTATTTTACCAGAGCCGCCATGAGCGTCCCCATGTCATTGCAGTGGCGTTTTAGCCGCCCTAATTTCTGATTGAGGGGCATAAAACGGCAATTTTTCTCCAACGTCAAGACTGCTGAATCGGTATTGATCCGGTCCGATGAGTGCAGGATCATTGAAACCCGGCGCACCCAGTGGGTTGTCGACTCACCTTCTTCCTGGACACAGGAGGCCAAATCCACAATTGACATGGGTTGCTTGCATGTGTCCTTGAAATTCTGGATAAACCGGGTTTTTAACTCGGCCCATGACCCAACGGAGTTAGCCGGTAATCCCTTTAACCAAGTACGAGTCATCCCTTCCAACATCATGGTGAAGTATTTAGCGCATGCAGCCTCATCAGCATCCAACAGTTCCACCGCCATCTCGTAACTCTCAATCCATGCTTCAGGAGGTAAATCGACAGTGTAGTTGGGTACCTTACGGGGACCTTTGAAATCCTTCGGCAACTGTACGTTACGCAAAGCCAGGGCCAAACATGGCAAACCCGAAGTCCTGAAAGTTACACCTGTCTCGACCGAAGTCGTCGGACGAACCGGAGAAGGTTGACGGGCCGCGTACTACACCGCCAGCTCGGCCTCTCATCATGGTCTACCTTGGTCCACCACGTTCTGAGCATCGGCACCACCGCCTGCCGGGTTATGGCCACGAGGCGGATTGCGATTCCGCGCACTACTTGACACGTGATAAGCACATTTCATATACATAATTTTGGCACATATATACACCATTTATTGATATATGTTCATCCATTCTTACTATGAACTGTGATATATTTGGATGAAAATCATATAAAAGATCATTTACTCGTCATTTGTTTCTTCTGCAGAAAAGTGCACAAAGGCACTATAAACCTCAAGATTCTAACTAAGAGGCCGAAGAATACAAGACAAGGACGGGAAAGAAAGGAGGGGGACTTGAGCATGAAGGAAAGAAGAAACCGAGGGCCAAACTAGAGAAGGGAAGGGATGTGCTTGTGAAGAAAGAAGGGAGCAGGAGGGCCAAATCAAAAAGTGGAAAATCTGATCGTGGGATCAAATCCCTAGCGCTAACCACCGATGCCCTTTGGGCCTGGCCACACCTCTGTCTCTCCCTCACCTCTCCTTCTCCAGCTCCGGCCGCCGCCACGGCCAGGCCGGCGTGGTGGTGCGCCTCCCATCCATCAGCCCTGCAAGACACCACCAGCGCCATCTATCCACACCTCATCGCCATCCACCCACCACCAGCACCATCACCACCTCTCCCCTCGCTGCACCCCTGCTGTTGTCTTCCCGAACCTCTGCTGCTCCTCTCCTCCGATCTCAATTCTTCTGCCATTCCCTGTGAACCTTGCTGCTGCTCCATACCCATCGACTGACCAAGGACCTGAAGCCCTTCTTCCTTTTGCTGCTGCTCCTCCTCTCCTAATCTTGTTGTTGCTCTTCCTGAACCCCTGCTGTTGCTCCTTCTCTCCTCCACCTCTTGCTGCTGCTCCCTCTCCCATGAACCTGCTGTTGTTCCTCTCTCCTTGCGCCCCCTTGTTGTTGTTCTTCTCCGACTCCTTCCGCTCCTACCCTCGTTCCTGCTGCTGCTATCTGAACCTACTGATGTTGCTTCTTCATCTCAAACGCCCCCTGCTACTGCTTCTTGCGCCCCCTGCTACTGCTTCTTGCGCCCCCTGCTGTTGCTCTCTCCCTCTCTGCTGCTCCTCACCCACCAACCTGCTGCTACTTCTTCTCCCTCAACCTCCTGCTGCTGCTATCTGCCTCTCTCTAAATTTCTATAGATTTGAGATTGAATGTCATATACAGATTTGTCTAGTGCTATGATATGTTTAGTTTCAGACTCAAGCTTGTGTAGTTTTAAATTGTTGATCTGAAAACTGAATTGTGGCATATGACCCTCTGTTCTTATGTGTGGTAATTAGTTAAACCTGTCACTTGTGTTCTGTACTTCTTGAATAAAGGAGTTCATCTTGTAGTACCTGTGGTAGCTTTGTACCTGTGATATAAATATATATATTTGTATGGTGATATATTTATGTCCCTGCCACATTGTTGCTTCTTCCCTCTGTTACATTGTATGTTAGTTATATATGTTTGTGTTGTAATATCAAGTACCTGTGATGTATACATATGTGAGTGTGATTGTGATGTGAAATTTCTTTCCTTGTTCCGTAATCTTACTTTTGCCCCTTTTACATACTTTCTAGTAATATATGTGTTCTTTTATTGTAGATTTCCTTTTGTAGTCTATGTATGCATGTGTTGGTGTTTTATTGTCTCTAGTAAAACAAAAATACCAAAAATACAGTGAAGATAATCTGAACCTTCCATTGCTTATTCTCATTTTGTTTGTCATCAACTTTGGTTAGTTTAGGTCTATATTTCCTTGCTATCATCATCTAAATTCTATCACCTAGCTTTAGCCGAGCATAGTTGTTGTCGCCTAGTCCCTGTGGAGAACACGACACTCGCAGTCCGGGCAAAATGTCCCATTATACTTACAATAGATCATTTTGGCGTCGTTGCCGGGGATTAGCGTCATGCGATTGTGTTAGGCTATAGACTAGGTTTTTCTTCTTTTTCTAGTTTGTGCCATATATTTGTGATATATCTCTAACCACTAACCCCTGTTCTAGCTAGTATCTTTTTGTTTTCTTTTCCTTTTGCAGGTTAGAGCTATCTACTTGGTCATGGCATATTATTCAGATTGTCTCAGAGATGCGAGGAACACTACAAACATCACGGAAACTATTCAAGAACTGATAAGTAAGATTTCCCATCGATTAGATGATTTAGCTCAACAGCGAGAAGTAGTTTTTGAGGATAGGCCTAGCTCTTATGATCCTTATTCTAGAGGTCATCCTTATGTTGCTCCTACATGCCATATTTGTGGATTTCAGGGCCATTCACCCGCTGAATGTCAGCGTGGTTACTCTCACTCTCCCGATTTTTATGGCATGAGCTTCGCCCCACAGCCTAGCTCATACCAAAACAATTACTCATATGGGTGGCCTGAGAACCAGAATATGTCATATAGGAGCAACAACCCCGAGATCTCACCGTTTGCTTCTAGTAATCATATGCAGGGATTTAGGTACAATGAGGAGAGCCACAACTATGCTCCACAATAGATTTATTCAGCTCCTACTCATATACCTCAACACCAGGAGATGTTGCCAATGGAGTTAAATGGTCCTCCATTTGGTCAACCAACAACTCCAGCAACCGCCGAGCAATCGCATGTGCAAGTGCCCACACAAGATGAATTTGATGATATAGACAAGCTTACATTGCTTAGTCTCGAGTTCACTTGGAGTGCCGAGGATGATCCTATTAGGAAGGTTATACTAGAGGAAATGAAGAAGATCAAGAGTGGAAAAGAGCTAGTTGAAGAAGTAAGGAAGATTGAGAAGAACATCAACGCTGGCAGCACTATTTCTTCACAGCTTGAGCTGAGTGTTTCTGGGATTCCCCTTGATACATGTGAGGTTCCAACACCTTCATATCCAGCCAAGGAAGATAGCAAGTGCCTCGAGGAAGAGATATCTCAGATTGAAGAAGATGAACTAGAAGACAAGGAACAAGATGACCAAGAGCTTGAATGCCCAAGTGATCAAGACGAAGATCTATTGCCTATCACTCCTGAAGAAGTAAAAGAAGCTCCTGTAGTTGAAGATGAAGAACCAGAAATTCATTTGCCCATCGTCATACAAGAGCGTGATATAGCAGGTTTATCTAATCCTCTCAATGGCATGCGTCCATATGAATTGTTTGCTACTACCTTGCATTGCATGATGTTATCTGTTAAATTAGATTTGAAGAAGTGTTTGCTTGGATATGATGATACATATACTGTTGGTGGCATTGCTCATATTAATGATGATCACACTTATTTTCCTCATGCCAAACCTATGCTTAATGATAAATATCATCCTCATGTTAGTATTGAGCTTGCTGATTCCTATCATACTCGCCATGTTCTTTATAGCTATGCTTATGTAATTGGGTACTCTATTGATGATTTAGAGGGCATTACCCCTTTCACTTGTATGGTCTCTTTTGTCGAGTGCTCTTTCAGGTTTTTGCTACTGCACCGTTCACAACATGCTGACCAGGTTCGAGATGACATTCCTTGGGACCCCAGTGGATTTAGAGCATGGTGAAGAGGAGAAGCAATGGGCACATACAAGGAAGAGAAAAGCTGGAGCGTGCACGAGGATAGAGAAGCAAAAGGAGAGGAGTCACGATGCAAGAGGATGTGAGATGATCGAGCGAGTTCTACTTCATAAAGCCCGGTGAGCTGTTTCATGACCCCAATCTGAATATATCATCTATTGATACAAGCTGAAATCAGTTGCTAGTTGGGTTGCTTGAGCCAGTTATTACTTGTTGTCAAGCTGAAATTCACCTTTGGCATCGTGCTTGATGTGAATTTGTGACCTTGATTTCTAAATGCCTTGTAAACTAGTGATCTACACCATGCGTGCTTGGCTGAAATTAGTGAGAACTATTAGTTTTGAGTGCTCAAATCCCTAGTACACTAGAAAATTTCATCATTTTCTGCATTTACTATGATACACCTAGATCACCATGTTTAGATGCTGAATTTGTGCTAAGTGTGTTCCCATTGAGAGCAATCACCTAACCACTATGGATTAGCATGCTATGTTCCCTGGATCGGTAGCATGTGAACCAGACATGGAGAAGTGAGGATTCCTGTTTTTATGCTTATGCGTTGTTCATTTTTAAAAAAAGTAAATCTTATAATGAATGATAAGTCTGACTACCTACGGTAGCATGCCATGCTCCCTGGATCGGTGGCATGTGAAATCGGGTTAGCTTGGGCAGTAACTATTAATAAATAAATATGTAATTGTCGAACCAGGTGTATACCATGTTCTCGGGATCGGTGGTATGTTCCTTTGGGGAGACAAACAAAAAAACTAATAATTGGTCGAGCCGAGTGTATACCATGTTCTCGGGATCGGTGGTACGTTCCTATGGTGAGACTAATAATAATATAATCATTGCTTTATCTCTATAAATAAGTGATTTGATCTCAAGATTTAATTCCAGTTCATTTTGTTCTCAGGATCATGCTCTCTTTAGGAACCTTTTGGCACAATCAGCATTTGAACTTTCTAATCTTCTTTTATCATTGTAAAAGTTTAAAATGGTCAAGTCTACTAGTATCCTACTGCTTTGTAGCACTCTAACTATTAATTTTCACTAACTAAGTCTGAAGCATGCATTGTTTAGAGATCTACTTCACTTGGCATTCTCTAGTCAGCTCACTATTCACTATCTTGATCTTGTCATATGCCTTTACTTGAGGACAAGTAAAGATTTAAGTGTCGGGGGACTTGATAAGCACATTTCATATACATAATTTGGCACATATATACACCATTTATTGATATATGTTCATCCATTCTTACTATGAACTGTGATATATTTGGATGAAAATCATATAAAAGATCATTTACTCGCCATTTGTTTCTTCTGCAAAAAAGTGCGCAAAGGCACTATAAACCTCAAGATTCTGACTAAGAGGCCGAAGAATACAAGACAAGGATGGGAAAGAAAGAAGGGGGACCTGAGCATGAAGGAAAGAAGAAACCGAGGGCCAAACTAGAGAAGGGAAGGGATGTGCTTGCGAAGAAAGAAGTGAGCAGGAGGGCCAAATCAAAAAGTGGCAAATCTGATCGTGGGTTCAAATCCCTAGCGCTAACCACCGATCCCCTTTGGGCCTGGCCACACCTCTGTCTCTCCCTCACCCCTCCTTCTCCAGCTCCAGCCGCCGCCACGGCCAGGCCGGCGTGGTGGTGCGCCTCCCATCCATCAGCCCCGCAAGACACCACCATCGCCATCCATCACCAGCGCCATATATCCACACCTCATCGACATCCATCACCAGCGCCATCTATCCACACCTCATCGCCATCCACCCACCACCAGCACCATCACGACCTCTCCCCTCGCTGCACCCCTGTTGTCGTCTTCCCAAACCTCTGATGCTCCTCTCCTCCGATCTGAATTCTTCTGCCATTCCCTGTGAACCTTGCTGCTACTCCATACCCATCGACTGACCAAGGACCTGAAGCCCTTCTTCCCTTTGCTGCTGCTCCTCTTCTCCTAATCTTGTTGTTGCTCTTCCTGAACCCCTGCTGCTCCTTCTCTCCTCCACCTCTTGTTGTTGCTCCCTCTCCCATGAACTTGTTGTTGTTCCTCTCTCCTTGCGCCCCCTTGCTGCTGTTCTTCTCCGACTCCTTCCGCTCCTTCCCTCGTTCCTGTTGCTGCTATCTAAACCTACTGTTGCTACTTCTTCGTCTCAAACACCCCCTGCTATTGCTTCTTGCGCCCCCTGTTGTTTCTCTCTCCCTCTCTGCTGCTCCTCACCCACCAACCTGCTGCTACTTCTTCCTCAACCTCCTGCTGCTGCTATCTCCCTCTCTCTAAATTTCTGTAGATTTGAGATTGAATGTAATATTCAGATTTTTCTAGTGCTATGATATGTTTAGTTTCAGACTCAAGCTTGTGTGGTTTTAAATTGTTGGTCTGAAAATTGAATTGTGGCATATGACCCTCTGTTCTTATGTGTGGTAATTAGTTAAACCCGTCACTTGTGTTCTGTACTTCTTGAATAAAGGAGTTCATCTTGTAGTACCTGTGGTAGCTTTGTACCTGTGATATAAATATATATTTGTATGGTGATATATTTCTGTCCCTGTCACATTATTGCTTCTTCCCTCTGTTACATTGTATGTTAGTTATATATGTTTGTGTTGTAATATCAAGTACCTGTGATGTAGTCATATGTGAGTGTGATTGTGATGTGAAATTTCTTTCCTTGTTCCGTAATCTTACTTTTGCCCCTTTTACATACTTTCTAGTAATATATGTGTTCTTTTATTGTAGATTTCCTTTTGTAGTCTATGTATGCATGTGTTGGTGTTTTATTGTCTCTAGTAAAACAAAAATACCAAAAATACAGTGAAGATAATCTGAACCTTCCATTGCTTATTCTCATTTTGTTTGTCATCAACTTTGGTTAGTTTAGGTCTATATTTCCTTGCTATCATCATCTAAATTCTATCACCTAGCTTTAGCCGAGCATAGTTGCTGTCGCCTAGTCCCTATGGAGAACACGACACTCGGAGTCCGGGCAAAATATCCCACTGTACTGACAATAGATCAACACGGCCGGCTCATCAATATGTCTGTTGTAACTCCGGCTTGGGAGGGGGTGGAATGAATCCTCTCACGGATGTACGAATAAGCCTGCTGCTGAGCCAAGGTTGTCTGAAGGAGCTCTCTAGCCTGCCGCGTCTCAACCGCTATTGGGGACTCGCCTTCGACTGGGAGAGCCGCTAATTGTGAAGCGACAGCGACCATGTTATCCAAGGGGTTAGAATAATGACTCGGCGGCGATGGCACATGCTGCGGTGGGTTATTGTCTTGACGAGGCGGATCCATCGTGCACGGTTGAACCGGCGCCCCCGTTCCTGGTGTTTCAGTCTGGTTTACCACTGGCTGGTTACTGGTCCCTGCTCCGGGCATGTTGAAGAGGTTTCTTGCCTCGTAAACCAAAGGTAGGCGGGTTTGATGCCTTCTCCTCATGACATCATTCAACGTGTTCTGATCTAGCATAAGCCAGAAAGACTCTGATTGAATCCGCTGCACCTGAGCCTCTAACTCGGCTTGCATCGTGGCCATCCTCACGTCCTCGGCTGCCAGGTCTTCCTTGGCTTGAGTTATCTGGTCTCTCACCTTGGCGACTTCCGCATTATGCTCGTCCCGGTTTGCCGCACTAACCTTGGCCGTCATCAGCGTTGCTAAAGCGTCAAGTAAACCGGACAAGACTTGAGCCGGCGGGCCCGCAGGGCCACCTGCACCGGCCGTCGTTGCCGCTGCTGATGCGGAAATCAACGCCGCCGCAGTTGAGGAATTCTGCCTTGGCTGTGTACCGGCCATGAAGATTGTGACTCGATTCGGTGGCTCGTAGGGATCCGAAATACTGTCACCATCGGAATAGCCCCCAAGCTGGCCATCTTGCAGTTGATACAACTACTCGGTTTCTCCAGTAGATGACTCGCCATCGGAGTAAACGACGGTCTCACCACCAGATACCGATCTATCCTCAGATTTCGCCTCATGGATGAATCCCACGAAGGCACGCTTCATGGCAGGCTGAACCGGGCGGGTCTCGCACGCTGAGCCGTCTCGATGATGCCGGTGCAGATGTCCGGCTCAGGGCCCGGTTCGCCGATCTTGCCGATGAAGACGTGAATTCCACCAAAGGGGACCCGGTACCCGTACTCAATGGAGCCGGCCTCGGGGCCCCAGCTTGCGCCGTCGATGTAGAGCTTGCCACGACAACTCTTAGTCATCCGGCCCACAGCGTACCCCTTGATCCCTTCAAAGCTGCCCTTTAAGAACTCGAAACCACTGTGCGTTGGCCCCACGGTGGGCGCCAACTGTCGTGGAATTGTCACGGCAGATGTCCTAGTTGATGACTTAGTCGTGGAGCCATCGCAATGAGGTTAGCTTAAAGGGGTTAATCGGGACAAAGGACACGAGGAGTTTATACTGGTTCGGCCCCTTGCTGTGAAGGTAAAGGCCTAATCCAGTTTGAGGTGGTATTGCTAGGGTTTCGATGACCAGGGAGCGAATACGCTTGACCTGGCTCTCGATGTGTTGTTTCTTGTCCCTAAATCGCCGCCGGGTCGTCCCCTTATATACACAGGTTGACGCCCAGTCGGTTTACAGAATCCCGGCCGACTCATAAACGTGTCTGGCTCGGTATCCACTCTTTCCTAACGTACAATACAAGTTATATACTTCATGGCGGTTTACATCTATGGGTCCTAACCCGTCTCTGGGCCTTGGGCCTTGCTATTAAGTTTCCCTTGTAAAGCGCCATCCTTCATGTCTTCTTAGGCTTCAATACGGGTGAGTCACTATGAGCATAACCCGGCCCCTCCAGGGCGGTTTATACTCAATAGTTATATCCCCAACAGTACTCGTGGATTCGGCTAGCCGTGGAGTGTGTTTGTTGGTGGAGGGGGAGTAAACATTTACTTTTATCGCTTGGGAACCGTCACTGATGTGTTTAGCATGGAAGATATTGGTAACTTTCGGTCGTGATGTAAACAGGAAGGGTGCATTTCTCAAAATTGCATTTATCTCTGTCTTTAAAACTATGAGCTCTGGCACCGCTGCAAATCCATGCTTCCCTCTGCGAAGGGACTATCTATTTACCTTTATGTTGAGTCATCACCTTCTCAAATAAGCGCCAGATCTGAGAGCACTACTGCCATCCTCATGCATTCTGTATAGTTAATGTTGGATGCATCATGACTGGATCTTCTCTACCATGAATTACAATGTTTATTAATCGCTGCTTGAACTGTGGAGATGCTCTGCATTTATGTTTTGCAGTCCCAGAAAGGGCTAGCAAGATACCACTGTTGTCATATTATATCATGATTGTTTTGACAAAGTGTTGGGGTTTGAGATATCTTATTATTGCTCGCTAGTTGATTATGCCATTGATATGAGTCAATATATTTTTAAGAGTTATTGCTGATATGGTTAGTCATGATCTTTGCTGAAAACCTGGGTGCTCCTTAAGCTTATTTATGTAAACAAGAGCAAAAGAGTTCGTAAAAGTTTGTCAACTGAATTGCTTGAGGACAAGCAAAGGTTTAAACTTGGGGGGAGTTGATACGTCTCCGTCGTATCTACTTTTTCTAACGCTTTTCCCCTTATTTTGGACTCTAATTTCCATGATTTGAATGAGACTAACCCGGACTGACGATGTTTTCAGCAGAACTACCATGGTGTTTTTTTGTGCAGAAATAAAAGTTCTCGGAAAGGAATGAATCTTTTTGGAGATTTATTTTATAATAAAAAAATACTAGAGCCAAGAACCCTCGGAGGGGGCCCCTGAGTGAGCACAACCCACCAGGGCGCGCCCCCTCCAGGCGCGCCCAGGTGGGTTGTGCCCACCTGGTGGCCCTGCAGACCCTGACTCCGACTCCATAAATACCTATATTTGGAGAGAAAAATCAGGGAGGAAGAATTATCACGTATCACGATACAGAGCCGCCGTCACCTCCTGTTCTTCATCGGGAGGCCAGATCTAGTATGTTTGGGGCTCCGGAGAGGAGGATCTTCGATCTTCGTCATCACCAACCCTCCTTCATCGCCAATTCCATGATGCTCCCCACAGGGAGTGAGTAATTCCTTCGTAGGCTCGCTGGTCAGTGAGGAGTTGGATGAGATTCATCATGTAATCGAGTTAGTTTTGTTAGGGCTTGATCCCTACTATCCATTATGTTCTGAGATTTATGTTGTTATGACTTTGCCATGCTTAATGCTTGTCACTTTGGGCCTGGGTGCCATGATTTTAGATCTGAACCGTTTATGTTTTCACCGTTATATCTATGTTCTAGATCTGATCTTGCAAGTCATGTTCACCTATTACGTGTTATGATCCGTAAACCCCGGAGTGACAATAGTCGGGATACTTTCCGGCGATGACCATAGTTTGAGGAGTTCATGTATTCACCATGTGTTAATGATTTGTTCCGATTCTCTATTAAAAGGATGCCTTAATATCCCTTAGTTTTCTTATGGACCCCGCTACCACGGGAGGGTAGGACAAAAGATGTCATACAAGTTCTTTCCATAAGCACGTATAACTATTTACGGAATATATGCCTACATTATATTTATGAACTGGAGCTAGTTTTGTATCGCCCTAGGTTATGACTATTATATGATGAATATCATCCAACGAATCCATCGATCCAATGCCTACGAATTTTCTACATATTGTTCTTGCTAAGTTACTACTGCTGTTGTTACTATTTCAACTATTACAAAATCATTGCTACCACTGTTACCGTTACTATTGTTGTTACTACTATTATCAAAACTACCATGGTACTTTGCTACTGATCACTTTGTTGCAGATAATTAATCTACAGGTGTGGTTGAATTGACAACTCAGCTGCTAATACTTGAAAATATATATTTTTGGCTCCCCTTATGTCGAATCTATAAATTTGGGTTGAATACTCTATCCTCGAAAACTGTTGTTATCCCCTATACTTGTGGGTTATCAACAAGCATAACATAGCATAGCATAGGGGAGTTCATCATCACACGCATAGCTTAGGGGATTTTTTAGTACAAATTGTAATTAAACATAACCAAAATTTAAAAATCATAGCGTAGATCTACTCATCGCTGGAGTTCTTGTCGAAGCCGCTGTCGCTGGGCGGGGGCTCGTTGCCATGGAGAGTGTTGTAGATCAACGTGGAGCAGAGAATGGCATGTAGCTGGAACTCCTCCAGGAGCGTCGACACGCGTGCGGCCGCAACTACATCTTCCGCTGCAGTGGCCTCCTTCGCGTGGAACCAAGCGAGCTTCGCCTCCCTACAGCGTTGCAGCGCCGGATCGAAGATGTCGCCGAGGCGGCAGAAGTTGGCCCAAGCCGAAGCACCGGCGCTGCAGGTCTTGGCGTCGCGCTTGCATACCGCCTCCCTCCAATAATCCTACACCTACGAAACAAGTTACGAAAGGCTACGTAAACTTCCCTTCGATAGTTCTCTTCGGCCCCCTGATTTTAAGTGGGGTGTGCCCGTCCTCCCCCCATCCTAATCACAATCTACCATGTGGCTAATTATGTAGCCTTTCGTTAACTCGTTCGTAGATGTAGCATTGTTCCGCCTCCCTCTGCCTGTCTGGCACGGGAGGGTGGAGGTCGGAGCCGCCTGCCTTGTCATCGTTTCTACTCTTGCGGGCGATGAAGCCGCTGCGAGTGTCGAACCCACTGCGGTACCCGAAGCCCCCACGGGCGTCGAAACCCCTATTGCCACCACGCCCCGCACCCGTTGTCGCCATGGCCACGAAGATCCGGTCGAGCAAACCACGGCAAAATGCTGCCAGAGGGGAAGGATTTGCGGCGGAGATGGAAAGGGGAGAAAGGGGACAGATACCCTAAATCGGCCGGGCGCCAGCATATATACCGGATGCGAAGGCGGTATATGGGTCGGGCCGTTTTTGCGGGATCTGCTCTGGCCGGATTTTTGGGTTGTCCCGTAAATCGACCAGAAAAGCGTAGTTCGCCGGCGTTTAAGGGATCTGCAAGAGATGCTCTAAGGCGTGGAGGAGAAGGGAATAGAATGAACTAGTAGTGGCATTTGGTGTATATATAGTAATTTAGTGGGAGGGTAAAATCATCATTCGCCAATTTGGAGCCAGCTCCCGCTGCGAGAAGCCCGAAATGGCAGTTGTGGCTTCTGGGCCTATTTCGTGGAGCGCTCCGAATCATGGCTGCTTGGAGCCGGTTTGTTTGGGCTCCGGCTTTTAGGGATTGTCTGGATGGAGCCCTAATAGGCAGGTCCTTACTCTGGCAACGATCCTGGCCTCGAGCCTACAAAATCCAACGCCTAGGATTGGTGCCCGAGTGACAGGTTTTTATGGAAGCCAACCAAACAGCCCCTAGAAGCTGGTGGAGCCGTTGTTTGAAGACCAAACGAACACACCCGGGTTGTTGGTGAAAACCGGAAGGTTGGAGTTAGGCTAGCTATAGTGGGGGTAACTTAGATAGTAACTTAACACATCCCAAGATAATTTTGTTTATATGACAATTATTTAATGAGGAGAGAGGTGCTTGAAGTAACATAATATGTTACTGTAACATAGCGACTCCTGAGGTAAAATGAGTCTATAAGGCAATAAATGAAACAAACTATGACACTACTACTAAGATACTTTGCACTACGGAGGGAGTAACTTAGACTAGTGTCATACATATGACACTAGTCTAAGTTACTTCCCACTATGACCAGCCTTAGAGATTGCTGGTGCATGTTGGTGTGTTCGCCGCATGACAATTGGGAAACGATTCTAGAGGCAATCCAATGGCGCGGGGGCGCTTGAATCTGACGGCCACGTGGCGACCAGCCGGAATTTGGGCCTAGCGTTGGCCAGCTCGTCATGCTTTATTATTCTTTCCTCTGTCCTTTTGGGTGCTATATATATGACGCCGCGCGTGTTGTCATAGAGGAGGTGCCCTTTATGTAAGTCGTTGATCTCTGCCGCCCGTTTCCTATCCTAGACCGAGGGAGAATCCGTTTCCCACAAGCAGCCGCAAGAGAAAACGCGACCAGCCTTCCGGCGACGCCGGGGATCACGCATACAACCAACGATGTCCCAACTATACGCTGCCCTGGTCGACGCCCGTGCGTGCTGCGGAAACGCCTCGTGCCGTCGTCGTCAAGACGTCAACGCAGCACGGGCACAAAAGCTTCCAGAAAGGAAAGGACGGGGGGATCAAAAGCAGCCACCAGCCCTCCTACGGCGACCTACCTTTCGTCCTCACACCGCTGCGTGGTACTCTTTCAAACTAAAACCACGACGAGTAATTTGGAACAGAGAGAGTACATGTAAATGAACCATAAACGAACATGTGATCACATCATCAGCAACGCGCGCATCAAGAAACTCTTCACGGTCAAATCAAAAGAAACGGGAGCTCCTCCGAGTCTCCCACCCCACGCAGCACGCCTCAGAATTCCTCCAGGCTCCCTGCACCCCACCAATTTTCTCATCTCAGTGCCAGGACAATGGCCGCTGAGTCGCTGACCCTGATGGCTCCATCAGCATGACACCTTCCAGAAGCGAAGACGACTCCATTGGCGCAACCGGCTTTCCCAACCAGGAAGAGCGGCTCATTCATATACACTTGTCAAACAGCTGATCACATAATGAGCCGCCCCTCGTCGGTTCATCATCAGCGACGACAGCGACGGCCCAAAATTGATGTGGACACTACACATAAGTGCCCACACACAGTGCCAACAAACATCCGCAAGGGGCAAAACATGCTTAATGCCAATATATTACAAAAGAATATGACTACTATACGTATTCGGGCAATACCTTACACTGGCCTACATATGCAAACTCGTTAATCTGGTATGAACACCATGAAGAATATATATATATATATATAGTATGGGTGTAGAAAAATATACACGCAGGCACCGGGAAGACGGGGCCGCTGCAGCCAAACTACAAAATGAGCCGGACAAGGCACAGCTACTACTTACTGCAACTTAAAAAGGGCTAATGTCGCGAGCATCACTTATTTTGCACCATCATCATCTATTCATCTCGAGAGACGATATCTCGACAGCCTGGAAGCATGAAAGGAGGAGGAGGTGTCACCAAAAAATGGACGTCTCAACCAAACGTTGATCGAAGCAGATAATAAAACAAGGCGTGTGATATGTATGTTCTTATTGCTGTTGACATTAATGTACGAAATATGTATAATTTCATCAGAAGTTTGTCCCTACATGCAACCACCACAATGCCTGGGCTACTTATGCTTATTGCCGTCTGCATCATATGAAATAATGTTTATTGTTCTCAGAGTTTGTTTTCTTATCCAACTACCACGATGCATGCGCTACTAATGTTTATAGTCGTTGAGATTATTCGAAATAATATTTATTGCACTTTGATGTATGTTTTCATGCCTAACTATGATGATACATTAGAAGAAGAAAAATCAGATAACACACTGAGATTGATTGAATTGACTTCACAAAGAAAAGTAGGGCTGTTTTGGGGGTTGCTACACAAAAGATACAGACGATCGACTCAGTATGAGTAATTCATAAGAAACTTCAAAGCTGGACCAAAGAAAAATCAGATAAAGTGGGTAACTAACTAAGTTCTACAGGAAAATCAGATAAAGTAGGTGTAGATGATCGAACGAAGTTCTGCTACTAAGCCACATTCAATGTGGAGTAAAGGAAATCTGGATTCATAACAAGAAGAGATATGTCTATTGATCTCCTCAAACCATTTCTTCAACCCCATAAAGGGTGGACCATGTCAAAAGGAATTTGGGCAGTGGACATTCTACAACCACCAAATTTTAACCCACCAGGTATTCAAACTAAAGGGTGAACTCTGTCAAAATGACTAAGCGTGTTGAGAATGCAACTAGGAAACCATGGCTTGATAAAAAAATACGGAGTACTAGTAAGATAACTTCAATTCACGCAAAAGATTAATTATTCTTTCACAATAAAGAATGAACATACGAATGTGCATTACCTTGTCTCTATCTGTTGCCATTTCTTTTGCAATATTCTCCACATTTATGATACGGATTGGATGCATTGACACAATCAGGATTGATTTCTTCCGTTGGCTCTGCTTTCATGACAGCCTTTCCCTTTCTTGAGTCTGAAGATAAACAGATACACAGAAAACCATAAATATGGTTGTCAAGGTGGACCTTAAACCAAAGCCTCACATCCATGCATACATACACTGCTAGCAGGTTCAGGTGACTAAAAGAACGCACCTGGCTTGCTTGTAGGTGTTGATGGCGCTTCGTTCAAATGATCGAAACAGTACTGGGCGCATATATGGAATGGGTTGCCCGCATTTGGGCACCTCGGATCGACCTTCCAATTTTGCACCACGGCGCCATCCTTCCCACCTGCAAGGGCACTGGTGTCAGTTACAACAATAAAGCCCCAAAATGTGACGATTAAACAGAACTTAATTGAGCATCTGCAGCTAGAAAGAATGAAATCTCATACGAGAATCACCAGAACTGTTATTGAAATATAGACATTATAATTCAGCATGCCATTGCAATCCCACTGATCCCACAAATTAAGACAAAGCAAATCCATATGAGTAGAGGAAGCCCGGTACTAGTAGTATATTTGTTCTACCTTTCTTGCGCGGCGACTTCTTATCGGCTTTCTTCTGCTTCTCCAGTTCCTTCATCTTGACGGTACAATGCTCTCCACATTCATGAAAAGGGTTGCCGGCATTCGGGCACTTTGGATCCGCCTTCTTGCTGCCCCCGGACTTGACGCTGCCATCTGCACGCAATCAACCGAGAGATCATGGTAATTCTGAGCACCGAAGTGCATCAACTCGAGATGACAACTAGCACATACGTAGATGCAAGGAGGGCAGGAGCAAGTGAAGCAAAGGAACAACCTTCCGAGGAGGAGGTGGAGCGGCCGGAGTGGCGGGAGAAGAGGGAAATGGGGGATTTGCCACCCTCCGACGAGCGGCCGCCCTCGACCATCTTGGCGAGGCAGTGGTTGGTGCAGACGTGGAACGGGTTGGCCGCGTTGGGGCACCGGGGATCCACCTTCTTGCCTTCCCCGTCCGAGGAGCCTTCACGCACTGCAGCGGTAGCATGAGAACAAAAAAATCAGTTTTTTATCGTTCGCAATTGGTCAATTTCATACTACTACTACTCCTACTAGATATGAACAGTACTGCTTCTACGACAACTATCTATGATTAAGAATTTGGGGACGGACAGGGAGGGAGAGAGAGGGGTTGGTTGCTCACGGAAGACATAGAGGGGGAGGCCGCCGGCGGAGCCGCCGGCCCTGTCGCGGCGGCGCGTCCTGGGCTGCAGGTCGCCGTCGCTGTGCGTCCTCCCGTTCTGGCCCCCGAGGCCCGGCGGCACCGGGGGCGACTTCACCGCCGGGGGCGCGACGGGGCAGTACCCGGCGCAGCGGTGGAAGGGGTTGTCGGCGTTGGGGCAGTCCGGGTTGACCGCCTGCTGCCTCGCCCCTCCCGCTCCGTCGCCACGCGGTCCAGCCCCGTTCTGCGCCGCGGCGCGGCCAGGCTGCGGCGGCGGCGGGGGGGACTTGCCGGCGGGGGCGGCGACGGGGCAGTACTCGGCGCAGCGGTGGAAGGGGTTGGCGGCGTTGGGGCAGGCCGGATTGACCGCCCGCCCTCTGGCGTCCTCGGTCATCCTAAACCGGCCAGCGGCAGCCCACCCACAACCTCCTCCGGCAAGAACCTCCTCCGCCTCCGCTAGAGCAGCAGGATTCTTGACGCGTACCCAAGAAGACGCCGCAGGTAATCTAAAGGGCGGGGTTTGAGGCCGGAACCGCGGCGAGGGGGAGGAGGAGGACTCGAGCGGCTTGGCTTCCTTTTGTGCTGGAACTTGGACCGGAGACGAGGGAAGATTAAACGGACGGAGGGGGGGTGGATTAGGAGGCCGAAGGGGTCCAATCTGGTGTGGTAGTGGTAGCTGCGGTCCAACCTGATGGTCCGTTTCCACGTCTCTTTCTTCCCGGTTCCTGCTCCTTCTTCCTCGTCGTCGTCGTGATGTTCCCTTTTCTTTTCTGCTTAGCTTTGTCATCGTGTTACCACTGTCAAGCTTGGCTACAAAACAAGAAGAAAAGAAAAGGAACCACCTCATCTGACCTTACGGTGGACCAACTGCCCTGGTTGATGTGTGAATGTGTGATCTAGGGATTTTGCATGGATTTTGCCTTCTCAAAGACTTGGCAATACCAACCTCAGTTCAGTACTGTGGTGGCTACCTAAAATGCCATATCTACTAGTAGTTTAAAATTTCATCAGAATAAAAATCAAGAATTTTTAGAAGAATTGGTAGAGTATAGTGGCTAAAAACATGTGATCCAATGAAGAGTCACATGTTATGTTGTTATTATAACCAACTACATCACGTGTAATGTGCGATAAAATCACACTAACCCTACTATTCGAAAGTCACGGTGTGAGAATGACATGAACAAATCATCTTCATCATCTCAATCCGCACAAAACTTTCCAGGAAAATTACAATTCTCGACAGGTCACTGCATGTCCTTATCTGTTGTAGAGTAATGACGACGACAAGTTGGGGTGTGTGGACAAGCTCCATGGAGTTGCCTGTTATTTTTCAAATTTTGAAATTATAATTGAAAGTCTTGGAAAAGAGTCTTGAATGTTTTTCTTTTCTATCCACGTGGTTCTAGATTGACCAAATTCCACTATCAAGAATGATAATCGAAAAACAAAAATATAACTCGCATGTAAATGATGTGCTCTACATGCATGTCCATATTTTGTACTCCCTCCGTTCCAAAATAGATGACTCAACTTTATACTAATTTTAGTACAAAGTTGAGTCATCTATTTTGGAACGGATGGAGTATTAATGAATGTTTTCATTTCTAGGTACATAAAATACAAATATGTGGATCTCATGTTACCGATCCACATTTTTGTAGCCTAACTATTGGAATATTTCTTCATGAGACATTGTAAATGTGCGTCTTTCATCTAAATGTACAAATGGAAACAAAACTGGATTTGATTAAAAAAACAAATTTAGAGCTTACGGGTACTTTTAAGAATGTTTTTTCAGAATTTCAAAAAAAAGACTGTTTTTTCAGATTTTTTAATGCGGCCGTTGGTAGCTTTTGCCGATCGAGCACTATTGAATGAAAACGTTGTACGATCTTACTTGAACAGTATTTGTACTATAGGATCATACAGTTGCATCCTTAAGGAATGAAAGCGTGGTGAGGTGTAACAACATCACGACTGGCCAAAAGTCAGATTTTGTACTAGTTTTAATCATAGTAGTTAATTGCCAGTTTGTTGTAACGACACTTATTTTAGTGGTTCAGCATCAATCTTGTCCCATATATGCCTTATATCAAATTTGCTAACATTTAATTTGACAGAAATATGGGTAAGGAAGACAAAAGAGTTTTGATTTAGTTGAGATATGATAAAATTGTTTTGATTTCATTGAGTTAATGCAGGATGTGGTTTTGAAAAACTATCGATTTGGTTTAGATTATTCTAAATTAATATATTTATGTTGGTCTTTTTTTGTACGACATTGATTGGAGTTACCAAAAATATCAATCTCTACTCCTAAAGAGGACCGGTAGCTTCCCATCACGGCTTATTTTCGCCTCACTTCCCATCATCATTCATTTCGTCTGGTTTATTTTCATCTCACCTCCCACCACCCCCTCTTACTGGTTTATCTTCGCCTTACCTCCCACTACCCTCCCCCACTGGTTATTTTCGTCTCACCTCCCACTACCCATCACACTGGATTTTTAGTGAACAACTAGAAGAACGCCTGTGCGTTGCAGCGGGGCCACATTAACTTTAAGAGTTCAATATTAATCAAGTTAATACTACATTTAATGTTCTCATTCATATCAAGTGACATTGGCGATCTTTTTTACCATTAAATCCTCACACACACACACACACACTCTCCCTCCCTCTTCCTCACTCCCCCCCCCCTTCTCTCTCTCTCTCTCTAACACACACACATATCCATCTTATTGGGTACGAGATGTAGAAGTTAATTGTTTCCTTTGTTTGGAGATTGATTACCATCCGTGAGTTAAGCTGAGTACTAAAGAAGAATCTGATTGTGATACGTGAATTGATTGTTGCCTTGTACGTTTGGTTTTGGTATTTAAAGATTGATTACCATTCGTTAGTTGGGTTACCAAAGAAGAAATCAATCACCATATGTGAATTCATTGTGTTACCAAATAAATGTTGTGTTTGTCCGGCCAGTGGGAGGGGGGTGAATAAAAGCCCGACGAAAAAAAAAGACGAAACTTGGAGGTGGGATCGTCACTGCGGGGGAATTGGGAGGTGGGAGGGAGGACGAAAAAAACCAGGGGAGGTGAAATGAAAATTAACCGCGGAGACTACCAACTGAGACATTAGAAGTAGAGATAACGTACAAATCCACTCTTTCTTGCAAATCAGCACTTTTCTAACGTACAAAAAATCACATATCTAACTTTACTAATTTACCCAAATCAATTGTCAGACCCTCCTCAATGCAATTTGCAATTTACTTTAGGAAACAAATAAGGGATTTTAAGAAAATAAATAACATACAAATCTTCTCTTTCCTACCAAATCAGCATTTTCCTAATGTATACTAACTTTCTTAACTTATCCAAATCAACAGTGCAATTTGCTTTAGAAACAAATAACGGATATTAAGAAAATAAATAACAAATTTGAATGAAACTGACATGTAAATCATGATGCGACTTGATAGCATTCTCTTCACGGTTTTTGTCGCCTCACCTCCCACCACCACCCATTTTGTGTGGTTTATTTTTACCTCATTTTCCATCACCCCCTCTCACCGGTTTATTTTTGTCTCACATCCCACCACCGCTCCCACTGGTTTATTTTTGTTTCACCTCCCACTAACCCGTCCCAATGGATTTTAAGGAAACAATAATGTACAAATTCACTCTTTGCTTGCAAATCAGCATTTTCCTAACATACAAAAAATCACGCATCTAACTTTCGTAATTTACCCAAATCAACCAAACCTCTATCAATGCAATTTGCTTTAGGAAACAAATAACGTACAAATTCACTCTTTCTTAGCAAATCAACATTTTCTTGACGTAGAAAAGATCACGGATGTAACTTTCTTAACTTATTCAAATCAATTGGTTCATCCCATCAATGCAATTTGCTTTAGAAAACAAATAATGGATATCAAGAAAAAGAATAACGGATTTGACGTAAACTAACATGTAAATCATGATGCATCGTACACCATAGAAAACAATCTCTATTCCTAAAGGGGGCTTTAGTTTCTTCTCCATGGTTTTTTTCACCTCACCTCCTACTACCAACCATTTCGTCTGGTTTATTTTGCCTCACTTCCCATCACCAACTCTCATTGGTTATCTTTCCTTGCAAATCAGCACTTTCCTAATATACAAAAGATCAATGATATAACTTTTCTAATTTACCCAAATCAACCAATCCATTCATCCCATCGATGCAATTTGCTTTAGGAAAGAAATAATAGATTTTAAGAAAACAACTAACGTACAAATCCACTCTTTTATCCCTTCACCCCATCAAGTCCGCCGAGGACGCCGCTGTTGCCGTCGCCACAGCTTCTGCCTGGCCTACTGGAGGGTATAGCTCATTTATCCCGCTCCTACTGTTTTCTGTTATAGCCATGCTAGCGTTATACGTAGATGTGTCTGCCATTAGCGTAGTATGTGCTTGTGTGATCCAATATCAGTATGTTATTAATTTTGTCAATGTCATGCTAGTGTTTTATTCCTGGATTAAATTAATCGGAAAATTGCCTTTTTTGAAATAAAACCGAACCTTATTCATTAGAGATAACCGTTACATTGTTTGTGAAGATCATTACAATTTCATTTAGAGGCTCCTCAAAATAGTCTGAAGTCAAAGAAATTCCAGCTAATCTAGCAAGTTCATGAGCTACTTTATTTGCCTCTCTATAACAACGTTCGAATCTAGTCATGACAAGATCACATGCATAGTGAAAGTAGTCCTTGAAAATTGCCGCCGCCGCACCCGCTGATTGTCCTCCGTCTCTATCACCTCCAGGTTGTCTGAATTGATGATTATGCGATTCCACCCCGCCCTTTGCGCCAGTGTTAGGTCAAATTTGAGTGCTAAAGCTTCAGCCATCAGAACATCCGCACATTAGTCAATTTTTCCATTTCCTCCTGCAATAAACCTACCTGAGATGATGCATTTACAAAATTGGATATGAGGGCTATGATCCCCATTGATATCTGATTTGCATTCTGAGTTAATTCCTTGTGCACCAACTACGACAGTTCACGTGACAGGAGACCATGGCGGGAGCTAAAAGTTCTCTCCCGCCAACCGTTTCTTATTTTAGGGGTCTTTGTAAAAAAGAGGGATCCCATAGATATAGCGGAAACAACATGGACTTTGCAGGACCCCGTAAAAAAATTAAAATTAGCGGACGGCCGATTTTGCAGGATATACTCAGGCGGAATAAACGAGCTCGTCTGATGGCTTTTTTGCGGGATATGCTAGAGATGCTTTCAAAGATAGAGATTTCAGAAAAAAAAAACAATGACGAGGGTATCATCATCACCATCGAGACCACCGTCATGGCCGGTGGCACCTACGTAATCCGGAATTAAGCAACCTTAATTTCTTCGCCGAAACAGCTGAAGCTTCCCTTCCTCTGCACGCTTTCGTCCCTCAATCCCGCGCTGCGTTGGTGGCTTGCAGTCGCATGGCGCGAGCGAGCGAGCGAGCGAGTGCGATCTTCAATCTGCGCCCTTTCCGTCCGTCGCCCGCCCCCACCCTGACCTGCCTGCACGCACTCGATGACGCAGCTGACATGCGCTCTGACATCCCCGTTGTACGTTGTGGGGATCCTTTTCCCGTTACGGACCGACCGACCGATCGATCGATCACAGCCGTCGGTGGCACCACGACCCCGTCTGGACGAAACGGTCGAACTGGTACGACCCCCCGTCCGAGACCGTAAGCCGTTCGATCAGCCCTAACAACCGGGGTCTGGTAGGTTACCGGTAAAAGTGGAATTAATAAAAGACCAGGTAGTAGTACGTGTACTACTAGCACACCGAACCGCTTTATGCACGGTCGCACGGCTGCGTCCGTGTAACTTGTGTCTCTGGTTCAAAGATCGCGTGCAAAAGGAACTCGGAATGGTCCGTGTGGAGCAGCTGGTTGTCTATTGTTTTGATTTGATTCGATGAGCGGGACAAGAAAGAGGACACTTGATTTGATTCGGTCGCCCACACACACACGCACACATTGATTTTGTTCTTTAAAATGAGCTTCTGTGCACATGTGTTTCCACGGTCCACACCAAACGCCACCTAACTACTCTACTACTCGCAAGAGGTCACTCTGCATTTCAAAACAGAACCAAGAAAACATACCGAAAATGAACCAAACCAAACCAATTTTACGTTTATTATGATTTATGATTTCGGTATGGTATGAACTTTTCATATAGTTTCGAGTTTCGGTTTTCATGGCATATACCAAGAAGCCGAACAATTAAGCGAATAAATAAACGAAAGCAAAAAATATATTTATATTTCTCGAGTCAACCAACCATATAAGTAGCCAATTTTTACACATCAACCAGATTCCTGTTAAACACATCCATTTTTCTTGTAACGTAGTCATATTTATCTTCAAAGAATGCTAAGTACGTACATAACCATCGAATCCATGCATGCATACATACTTGTATATAGTTATATTATACTCTTTGTATAAATAGGTATGTGTTTTGAGTCATAATTTTGTACATTACTACACATCATTTTCAAATTTGCATCAATTTGGTTTTATGGTATATAATATACCTAAACCGTACCAAAATAATTTGGTATATACTGGAACCAAACCATCTTTAATATCATGCCGTATTTAGCAAAGTATTAGTACCATACAAACCGAAAAACCATATAAATCGAACCAGTAAATCGAATGCACAGAGTTAGCAAGAGGATTCCCAACCCTGTTCTGGGCTTCCGGCCCATAAAGCCACATGCGCCAACATATAAAGTGCAAAAGAAAACATGCTCCAACACGAGACTTGCGCTATTTTCCATCTACTCTACTGGACCGTTCTCTCTTTCAAGAGGTGACCAAATATTAGGAATTTTAAGTAAAGCTAGCACGAACTTTAAGTAACAACACTTCGCTCTAATTATAGCACAAGCTTTAAAGTAGTAATACATTTCCGGCCCCAATGCAGACGCATCCGCCTGCATCCATACCAAGTATAGAATGGAAGGAGGCATAGAGAACCTGAAGTGAATTGATAGCAGCCACCAAAGCTCTAGATCCTGAACATTTTTTCTTCTTAACAATCTTGATCGTGACGGCAATTCAAGGTGAGCATGCAGCCCATCCCATCTCTTAGTATCAAGATTGATGTCCTGGATTTTAACTGCTGCTGAAACTAGGAAACCAGTGAACATTTTCCTTGCAACCGGTTCAGGGCAATCCATCAGCATTTGAGACAAGGCAAAACAAAATTATTCTGTAGTTTTAAGCGTACAAAGCGCAAGGTATTATTGATCATCATCAATGCTACATCTTACACTACATTCATCTTCCTACGTAAGTTAATCAAAGTTATATGGTCCATTCCCCTCTGACAAAACTGGAGCTCGCTCCGCAGCAAAACTGAAAGCCTTTAAACATTATTACCAGGAGACAACTGGACCTCGTCCAGGAAAAATAATGCCTGATTGCTGCTCACTTTGATCCTCTAATTTGAGCCTTTACCACACCCTACCCTGCCAAAAGCTCGAGTGGCTGGCATAAACTAGACAGATCTGGGGAATGTCATGTTACTACAAAAGAAGGTGGTGGTTTTATCTTCCGGACAAAATCCTGGTCATGACATGTTCCTTTGGTGAAGAGCATACTTGACGACCTCGTAAAAGGAAATGACAATACCAACTGATGGTCCAGCACGAGCGACGCGTGGACCAACACCAGTGAACAAGCCTTTTGGACCTTCAGACCTAGCAGGATAAAATAGATCAGAGTGGAAAGGACAGCGAGCGGATTACAATATGTGAAGGATGATTCTATGACTACAGCTACAAAGTTTGAATGAACATAACTTCCCCAGTCATGACCTCTCTAGGTTAATGACTTGGAAAGGCAACACAAGAAAAGGCTCCAACAGGACATTGCACCAAAATTTTGGAGAAACAGAAAACAAGAGCAATCATGAAACCTGATCCAATCCACTTCATCTTCGTTCAAGGATTCAAGGGATATATCATAAATAAGCAAGCCATGATTTTGTACTAGGCAAATTGGATCATGAACATAACTAGCTAACTGATCCTAAACCCTTTGCAAGGCTATGGGTCTCCCACAAGAGGAGCTTCCACAAAAATTAAGAGGTGGCCAGAGGGTGTGGATTGATCATTTGTATGTAAAGAAAAATTCTAAACAAAATTTGACGACATTAGCACAATATACATCCGTCATGTCTCAAAATGTTGAATCCGAATTCCATCTACAGCTCAAGCAAAAAGGGCAAATCTAACAATCAATTATACGAGCATGGTACTATTCATTGCTGTTAACAGTTTGAATTGTCTTTTTCCCCACATCATGCTATGATGGATTTGGATTAAAAGCTATGCAGCATGATTGAAGTGCATTGTGTATGCCTCTTTCTTCTTCCAAATATTTTCAAGACTTCCAGATGTGTATTTTGGCAAGCTAGTGCATTAGTAAATATGATGTGCCCAATGCAGTGCATATGTCCACGGACCACGGCTATGGATATTTATTTGATTATTTACACTAGATACATATCATGATATGTAAAAAAATCTAGAAAATTATTTTCACAATATAAATTTGTTAGGTTTTGTAAATATATTCCAATAATTAGTGTTTCATACTTTCATGTAGCTTTTCGGGGAAAGCGGTGTCCAGAACAGCTCCTTATGTGAACTAGAGGGCACTGACGACTGTTAAGTTTATGAGACCTGGTTGGTTTTTCAAGTGGAAATTGTTATTGCTTCTCTGTCAAAGTTCAGTAGAAATACAGGGATGCTTTTATATTATGCTCTGACTGACCCATATTGCCCGACCCAGCAAGCTAGCCCAAGCCCAACTCAAACAGCTGACTAAATCATGGCTCTAATTAACATACAAGCCCAGTTGACAATTGTAGGTTGCGTGTCGGCTACCAAGCAGAAATGTAAATTTTTACTGGTTTGGAACAAAATGCTTCTTAAAACTTCACAGTATGTGGAAGACATACCTCAATATATCAACTAATGTTTGCCTCGTGGTCATTCTCATTGCCTTCTGGGCATCCTTCTGAAATGGAAAAACATACGCAAATTTTAAAGCAAGGCAATGAAAAAAATAGAACATATGAAATTGATGGCAGGTAAAAATGAGATGGTGCTTCATGGGGGTCATGGTGTGTGGAGCAAACCTGAAAATAATGCTCTCATGACTATTTCCAGAATAGCACAGAAAACAGACTACAGAAAATATGAAATACACAAACCTCTATCTGTCTCCTTGTCTTGGCAACATCAAGAGGGCATGTAACACCAGCAGCAAGACTACCTGCTACAAAGCCAGCAGCAAAGTTCGCTCCCAACACACTAGCTGCGTCACCGTCCTCTGCAACAAGACCAAGCAGCTTTCTTCGAATCTGCATGGTAACCTCAACAAGATTAGATGGATACCAAAGCAACTGTTAAATGGTTTAGCATATCTAAAACATGAACAACATGGACTTGCCGGCTCCAGCGTTGACCAGCATATAGCAGAGAATGGAACATCCCGAGCAAGCTGTGCCCCCACACCCGTCCATAGAACACGATAGTTTTGCACTGCTTCAGCATTAATTAATTCATCAATCAGAACAATTTCTTGCCTCAAAAATAAAGAGTTCAGGTTGTTGGAATGAGGAAAACAAAACAGACTACTGGAAAATAACAAATTTAAAAATGAAAAACATGATTGATATTATGATGTGAAAACATAAACCAATATGCTAATACAAAATGAGAACGAATTATACCAACATACCATTCTGACTTGAACTTGCATGTGGTGAAAGAACACCAAGCAATGTTTTCCACATTCCAGGAGGCTTTACTCCAGGCTGAAATTCCTTATACGCCTGTTAACATAAATAGTTACTTGATTGGATATTCAAAACAGATGTTCTTTTGCCCAGATCAAAACATGCCGTCTCTTCACAAAAATTTGCACGCGGTTAGAAGACACAAACATGTTTGTTGTAAAAAAAATATAGGAGTATGACTTTTGAACTGTTTTACTTTTTTTAGTTTATTACTGCTCACCAAAACACCATCTTCCTATTTGATACTACTTTCTATAAAACGAGAAAAAATATGTACTCCCTCCTTTCCTAAATATAAGACTTTGTAGAGATTTCATTATGAACCACATACGGATGTATATAGATGCATTTTAGAGTGTAACACTTATTTTACTCCGTATGTAGTCCATAGTGGAATCTCTACAAAGACTTATATTTAGGAACGGAGGGAGTATTACATAGGCCCCTAAAATTGTGCAAACAAAACTGTCCTCAAGATTATTTATCTGACATGAAATGAAATATACTAACTGGATATTTACCTGCATCCGTGTCCTTGCCAATTCAATTGGGGAACAAGCAATGCATGCGAGTGAACGTGCAACTGATCCTGCTACTAGTGGGGCATATGGTGTCAACCCAGGAGCATTGCTTCTTGTAAAATCTTCAATCTTGTTGCGGAATATGTCATAGCAAGGCAAATATATTCCAACCTGTTTGAGATCAAAAACATGATCATGGACAACATTAGTTTAGGGTGTGTTATACATTCACTAAGATATGATAAACTGAGAGTAAATCAAGGCGTCCAAAGGCGGTCAACCCCCGCCTTACCGCCTAATGTATACTTCAGCGCCTAAGGCGGAAAAAATTTCAGGGCGCCTTACCACTCAAGCACCGCCTTATGGACGCCTTGAAAACGATCAACAAATATGTGCAGCTATGTTTTTAAGGCGGTAAGGCGATCTAAGGCGCTGGGGGGGCGCCTTATCGCCTAGGCGATGCCTAAGCGCCTAAGGCGGACGCCTAAGCGCCTAAGGCGGGCATATTTGTAAGTCGCTGGCGGGGCGCCTTATCGCCTAAGCGTCGCCTAAGCGTCCAAGGCGGGACGCCTTAAAAACAGAGATGTGCAGGCTAGATGATATCTGCCTTACTTAACAGACAGAATGTCTGAGGACAGAAGACAAAAATGAAAGTGTTTACATTGTTTAGGTTACAGAATTATTTGCTCATACAAACTATTATTTACATATGCAGATTAATAACAGTTTCATATATGGCTTCTTCTATTAAGATGAGTTTTACATGTATCAGCAGATCTGTAAAAACACCGAATTTGTTCTTGAAAACAGGTGCAAATGGCATGGAGAAGCGCAAGCTATATTGCCTACTCCACACATACCTGAGAGGTTGGAGGTACTAACATGATTATACAGATTTCACAGAAGAAGTTTTTTTTAATAATAACGCAACAAAAAGCACAACAGAATGCAGTGTGACAGAGCAAGAGACTCACAGTTGGTATAGCTAATGCCAAGCCAGCATTTGTACCTCTCCATAATCTACCAAATCCTTCCTGAAACAACCGATGAGCAAATATATCAAGTATCAGTATCCACAGGATGTTAATACTAACATAAGAAACTAGCAAACGGCATTTGCGCTGCATTACCTGTCTAACAACTTTCAAGAATACATCAACTGTTCCCTTGTACTGAAAGCAATCAGGTGGGCAAATAGGTTCACTTCCCAAAACAATACCACGTGTGCATGATGGAGAGCATCGCAACTCAGACAGTATCTGGAAAGAAGGCATAAGCAGCATTCCTCTAGTAAGCACAAGAAATAAATAGGTTATTTGTTTGATGGCTAACCTAGAACAATGGAACTGTTGAGTTCATTCAGACGATTAACATGAATAAGCATTAAATTAATGAAAAATTATTATTATGTAAACATGAATAACTTTGGTTCTGGAATATGATCGCAGTTTCAAGAGATTTCTAATGCCCATTTTCTTCTTATGCACAACCCCGCTCCAGATTACATTCCAGGAAACACTACAGTAGATTTGAAATGCATGTAATTAGAAATAATAGAATTTGCCAATCGCAAACAAAATCAGCAACAAGGTGACAAAACCAACATGCTTTATCTACCTACGGAAGAATCAAATCTGCACCGTTATTGAGAACAATCATCTTGGCTACCATTCCCAGTATCTGCAACACTGTTCACATCCCAACTCCAGTTGCTTATCGGTGGAGGATTAAATCACCTGTCAAAATTATCATAACCTCTCCTGCCAGCCTGTGGTACAGCTTATCCGGTCGTTTTTCAAGCATAATGATATAGTGAATGCTATATGTATTCTCGTCACCCGTAGTTCATTCCCAAACAGAACATGGCTAAGGCTACCCACCCCAAATAGCACGTTGTGCAACCACAGAGTGCACTAATGAAAATTATCACCACTGCTTGTTGAACAAACAAATAAGAGAAATAAGTAGATGTATAGAATTTCCGACATCTAATGAAATGCATGTGGTCTACGTTGGCGAAGCGATTCTGATAGCAAACTTAATCCGCAACACAAGAAATATTACCAGAAGTGCTAGCCAAGGACGAAATTTAACAAAACCAAGCAATCTCCTACATTGAAAATATAACTATCAATACACACACTGGATCGCACCAACTGACACATCAACTCCCACAGTGATAGCACACAAACCTAATCTACAAATGATAGAGGCTTACACACACGACGCCTCTTGTCATGGGTACTTCTGTTTTCTGGCTTCAAAGGGGTATATTATGGGACCAACAGAAATTTCTTGCAGAATCGGTTGTATCATCCACACTTCAAATTGGAGGCAGCAAAAACGAAACACAAGCCTACAGAAGGGGTCGGATTGCTCACCGCATCCGGGCCGAGCGCCGCCATCTGGGGTGCTTGGTAGTAAGGCACCCCCGCCGCCTGCGCCTGCAACCTCGTCTGCACGGGGAGACGAAAACCACGACCTATTAGCCATCACGAATCGTACAAAAGGACTAACCCCCAGATAATGGACAAACTGGGAAGAGCCCGTACCTTGGCGACGTCGAGAGGGTTAACGATGATGGCGGAGATGAAGGCGGCGCTTGCGGCGGAGAGGGCGCGTTCGGCCATCCCGAGCTCCTGGTCGGCCACCACCGCGGCCGGAGGGGCGGGTTGGGGAGGCTGCGAGCCGGACGTGGCGGCGGCGCCGCCGGAGAGGTCGATGCGCGCGGCGGCGGCGGTCATCCAGGCGGGGAAGCCGCCCCTAGAGCCGCCTGCCATGGCTCCCAGCAGCGCGGCGGAATCAATACGGCGGCGGAGGGGAGCGCGGGGGAGGTCGCGCGGGCCGTGCGGCGGTGGTGGTCTGTCTCTCTGTGGAAGGAGAGGAGACACGAGTCGAGGCTCGAGAAGAGAGGAGGGGAGGGGAGAGGGGTCGGTGTTTTTTTTCCAGAGGAGTCCTTTGGTTGACTGTAACAAAGATAAAATAGCCGAGACCACGTCTAGGTCATATTGGAAACCAAAAAAAAAGCCTCTGATACATGCCCTATACTGGTGCTCAATTTTTGTAAAAAAAATATGCCTAAATTTTTGCTACAAGTGATGCAAATATACATCACTTCTAGTTTCTTTGGGGGGAGCCAAAACTTTCTTAATCGTTTTGGACACTAGTAATAATGTACGTGCAATGCACGTTTATATTAGATAGGATATTAGTTGCACGTTATATTAGGTAAGATATATCTGTTGCATGTTGGTATTTGATAAGATATCAATTACATTTTCACGGGAATGGTAGGATATTAATTACATGGCAGATTTCAAGGGATAGCGTTGAGTCAAACGTGTTTATAATCAATGGCAGTGGTGGATAATTAGAGCGTTAAACGTGTTTGGTGCTCAACATTGGAGCGATTTTAACCGCTAGATAACATGATTTGACGGTCGAGATGATTTGGATCTGCCCATTTGGGTCTTTTTATATTGTTATAGATATAGATATAGATATAGATTTAGAGGGATACAAGTTAGGCCATGGGTGAGATAAGCCACAAGTGACGACCCTGGTCAAGCAAGAGAGAGTATTTGGCTAGATTGTGTGCATCAAAATTCGATGCTTTACTTAAAGATAAAATTACAACTATTAAATTTGGTATTGCTGTTAAAATATACATCACTTGTTGTTGGCCAAAACTAATTCAATTGCGGCGGTTTCCGCCAAAGCGAAACTTTACCGGCACCGACCAATTTTCGTTGTCACCGACACTCCGTAGGCCGCCCCGAGGCCAGACACCCGTTGACGCCGGTCGAAACATTCCCGCACCCCTCTTCAACGTTGAAGAAGCTTGAGACACACCAATTTTTTGGCCATCTGTTGTAGATACTCCAACAGATCCCCTTTCTCCAATAAGTTTATGGTAAGGGGGAAGTTGGGTCAAAAAACAAGTCTAGCAGCTCCCATTCTCCCTTATTGGTAGTCACCGAAAATCCAGTCCTCTCTCGGCCTTCTCTCAGTGCACCATCGCGCGCCGCACCACCGCTGCTGCCACCGCATGTCACCGACGTTCGCACACCACCACCCACGCTGCCCGCCCTCTTAGCAGCACCACTGATTGTCGCGCCACTGTCATCGTTCATCGTGCCACTGCCAAGTGGACCATGTATTGGTTAAGGAGGGTTTGGATTGGTAGCAAGGCCTGCCCTTTTCTGGCAAAGATTAATGAGTAGATCATATGTTATTTACTTGTTCAATAGCTACGTTATTTTGGTGTTTGTTGTAACATACTTCTAATTTTAAATTTGTACCTCATGATTTGAAACAATGCTTTGGGCCCATGGTCAAGAGCTTTCCAAAGAAAAATCTACATCTTTGGTTTCTATTGGAATTGTTGTTGTTGTTCCGAACAATTTGGAAGAGTAGAAATGATATATGCTTCACATGCAAAATAATTAATGATCCCGCTGCATTGATAGCTATGCTTCGTTACTAGATTAATGCTTGATCAATATTGTAGCTAAAGCAGGAAAATCCAATGGTATTGAAGTGGGGAACAAGACTAATAGAGCAAATTGCTAGTGATATGTTCAAGGCGATGCAAGGGTGAAGACCAGGTGTACTGAGGCTATGTCGATCCTCAGTTTGAATCTAGCACCAGGAGTGCTTTGGGGGAGACTTGTGGGAAATCTCACATTAGGTGAGATCAATGAGATCGATTTTTTTTAATCTACATGTTCAAACATTCTAAAAAAATGTTAGATAAACATCAATGTTTGATGTTCAACCTAAAAAAGTTTCAACTCCTAATTTGACCTACATTAATAGAAACAAAAAAGAAAAAAAATTGGACGTGAATAGTGTCAAAGTACTATTCACTCAAAGATGCCACTATTCACATTCGAATTTGTCTTTTTGAATCTCCAAATGTACATCGAGTTTGGAGCTGGTTTTTTCAAAGTTGTAGACATACCCCCACATGAATGTTGTGAAATAATTTCAGATTTTTTTAAATGTCAAAATATGTTTTTTTGGTTGATCACATGATGTCACCTAATGTGAGATCTCATACAAGTCTCACACATGCTGCTTTCCTCCTTCCCGAAGAACTTCACCTCTTGTCCTATGAACTTGTAAGATATGGTTCATTTAAGCTTGTCTAAACTTCGATTTGGATGTACTCCCTCCGTCTGCGAATAAGTGTACTTCTAATCTTTTGTCTTAGGTCAAAGTTTTAAAACTTTGACCAACTTTATAGAGAAAAGTATTAGCATTTATGACACTAAATTAATATATCTATTTTGAAATGTACTTTCATAATGTACCAAAATTTGATGTCATACTCCCTCCATCCCGGTTTATTAGGCCTAAAGACAACTTCTCTTAGACCAAGATACATAGTAGTAATTTGCCCATATTAATTTTTTCATTCCACTTCCAATGCACTCTCTCACATGCATACAGCCAATGAAAAAGCATGCATGAAGTGTATTAATTTTCCAGCCATGACACCAACAACAATGGCTTTCAATGCAACCAATGAAATGGTTGCATGCATGCACCTTTCCAAAGCAGGGTCTTATAAAAGGGGACATGCTGTGATGCTGAGAGGCCTAATAAACCCGGACGGAGGGAGTATATGTTATGACTCTTTTGTATATAGTTGGTCAAAATTTTAAAACTTTGACTTAAGACAAAAACTAGAGGTACACTTATTCGCGGACGGAGGGAGTAGTCCCTTAGCTGAGCTTTAGCCTTCCCATCTGAACTCTTTTTTTCTTTTGTCTTAGCTCTAGCTTTTGTAAAGAAAAAAGGTTTCAAGTAAATGAAAACGGAGGGAGAAGGGCTCTTTTATATAAAAATAAATAAAATACAACCGGATGTCTTTTTTTTCCCACAAGCACCATCTAGACAAATTCGGTCGAGTAGAAGAAACATGTTCTATAAAGATGAGTAGAATCTAATGGCATCTTCAAGGACATCCCCTACTTTGTTCTTATTTGTCCAGATCAGACAGACTGAACAAGAGAATTGATGCATGTCAGACACTGTCATAGGTCCGCTCTCACCTTACCACAAACACATTTACCAAGTCGTTGTGTAAGGGCATCTCCAACGCTATTCGCTACCTCCAACGTTAACCCTCAAATGTCCACATATATACTCGGACCTCGAAAATTTTCTAGTTTGTCCAAAATTAATGGGAGAATAGGGGAGTCCGGACGTGTCTACGGCGCCAACTCAGCCTTAGACCTCATTATTCGCAAAAAAAAAGAGGCTTAGACCTCATCACAAGCCCACTTTTCCTTCTCCCCTCATTATCTCTTCTCTCTTCTTTGAAAAGGGGGCTTATATGAATATGAAAGTTGTAAATGTCCTCTCAAATGTCGATCATGTTCCAACTCAAAAAAAAAAAAACAGAACGTATGTTTCCCCCATAAAAACGTGCCCGAAGCCCCGAATCCCTGCGCAGTAATTCGCGATGAATTGCAGCCTGATTCGCTCTTCATTGCATGGAAACGGTGGATCAATGTGTCCATGCATGTATCGAGAGCCTGCCAATTTTCATCTTCGCTGAACAGGAAAGAACAGTTTCTTTTTTGGAACGAGGAAAGGACCTTCTGATCGTGCCCATATAAGCCGGAGTGCTGGCGCCGGGTCACGCGACGAGACCGACCGAGTCTCCACGGCCGCCGGAGCAGCGCGCCCTGCCGGTGGCGGAGAAGGCGGTGGGCGCCTTTCCACGCAGCCAGCGCGTAGACAGCCCGGGGCACACAACGGTCAAAAGCCCCCAGAGGCATCCGAGGTGGAGCGGAGCGGGGAAAGGTGGTCCGGGGCTCCACCACGCGCCGGACGTGACAAAACGGCTCCGCGCCCCCTCCTCCTCCCTCGCCCACCAAGTTCTCCGGCCCGGACACTGACCGGCCGCGCCCACGCCCAAACCGGCCGCACCCCACACTCTTTTTCTTTCACACTCCTGGAGAGCTCAGTCCTGAACTCCTGATCCCCACCTCGCGGCGCCGTCGGGTCCGGCCATGGCGTACTCCAAGGGAGCTGGCGGCGGCGGGATGTCGGCGGTGGACGCCATCCTCGCGGAGGCGGCCGACCTGGTCGCGCTGGAGCAGATCGCCAGGCTCAACACCGCGCACCTAGCCGGCCTCGACGACTCGGCGCTCCCGTCCAGCCTCGAGTCCCGCTTCCGCAAGCTCAAGTCCCTCCCCACCGCCCCCGCGCCGCCCGCCAAGACCCTGGGCCGGAGCGCCACCGCGCCGCCGCAGCGCCGCGACGATCCTCCCGCCGACCCGCTCCCGCAACCGCACGCGGACCCTCTCTCCCCCGCTCCGGTCGCCCCGGCGAGCCAGCAAAAGGAGCAGAGCCCTCCGCCGCAGCCGCAGTCTGATCCTCCTAAGAAGAGTGTCCCCGCGGTCCGAGAAGATGGCGAGGAGGAGGAGGACATGGAGCGGCTCTTCGGGGCAGGGCGCGGCCGGCCGACGCTGAGGGAGCGGAACAGGGGCAGGGACGAGGACGGCTCCCTGTCGCCGCCGCCGCCGCGCCAGGCGTGCTGCTTCCCCTTCTCGCCCAAGAAGGCCCCGCAGAGGGCCCCGGCGGCGAGGAGCAGGAAGGACCGCGTCGGAGGAGCGCCGGGCGACGACGTCCTCGGCATCGACGCCGGCGAGTGGGGCGACGAGAACAGGAGGATGGTCACGGAGCTCAAGGAGCAGCAGCGCAAGCTCAAGAAGGCGCTCGAGGAGCAGGTCAAAGTCAGCAGGGAGACGGCCAAGATGGCGCGGTGGGTCAAGCAGGCCTCCGCGCGCATGACGCACACGGACGCCATTGACGACCTGCTCAGCGACATCGACGACGACGACGACGAGCTCAAGTGAAGAGATGTCTGCTCTGCTTTCCTTGTGTTCCAAAGCTTCTGCTTCATCTTTTCGGAAAATTTCCCTGGCTTGGACACACAAACTATATATATGAAGATGTTTAGGTTGCAATGCATAGTAGTACTAGCTATATATGAGTTGGACTTCAGAAAGAGGGATATAAATTCTGCTGTTTTAGACGAAGAGAGGTGTATGGAAATGTTGGATCTTCTGTTCTTGTTTCTTATATTCTTACTACGAGTTATGTCTAAAATCACAAACCATAACCACCATTACATGCACCAAGGTACAGAACTTGACAAAGATATAATCTGCCTATTAGTAAATTCAGTACAAATACAAGTTGGGCGAGAGAATAATACTAGAGATTGCGGCACACAGACAAACACAGGGACAGTGACACTTAACCTAATTATTTGATCCTATTTCGAGTTCACAGCCTATTGGCGGAGGCAGAGGGAATGTAAAGTGAAGACAAAAAAAAGTAGCCCTATGAAAATGGTTACAGAGAATCATCTGAGTTGTCTACTTCCAAAGATGATTGTTTTCATAAGCTATCCTGATGATATACAAGTCAAAGCTCAGTACACCTAATATTCTGAAAACCACGATGCAGTGTGGTTCAGGAAGAGGGCAACGAATGGAATTTCAAACTTATGATACACTTCACCATCTTTTTCCTGTCCAGATCCCCGAAAGTCTCCTTTAACTGTTTCCTCGACTATGAAATCTGAACTCCAGTACAAAGGCAAGCACATATCAGGTGATCCTACGTCGTAAATGAAGGTAATAGCGATGGGCTGTTTGTTTGTTTGCATACCTGCATTGTGGAGCCAGAAATATGCAGGCGCCGGATGATTTGAACTTATGCTCGACCTCAGAGCTCCAGTCTAACTAAAACTGAGGAAGAATCACGGTTGTTCTGAATCTTGTGATTGCTGGCCCCATTATTACTCCACAACAAACGACCTCCATTGGAGAAAATGCCAGAGGGAGATTCTCCAGATTCCACGAAACACAGCACGTGGACTAGAACCTTTCTGTGTGAAAAGTAATTGCTGTCTCATGTTCTGCCATTTTAAAAAGGGCCAAAGTGTGAGAACCATACCTTCAAATATGAAATGGGTAGGTGATAAATGAACATCTGCACAACACTTATTATACTTCATAGAAGTTGAAGCCGTTCGAACACTTTTTGTTTCAATTCAAAGAAATCAGGAGCGCAGGAGCTCCTCAATTTGGAAGATAATATTAAGTTGAGGCCTAACCTTCCTTGTCCTAATCAAGGTACTATTTAAGTTGTTTTCATCTCATTCAGCATATCTAGATGTGCTTTAGCAAAACTGATAAGAAAATAACCACGTGACACATGTGGTAAGCAATCCAAACTATTACCCCAAAAAACTTATATAAGAAAATAAAAAATATATAAAGGGGCAACTTCATGCAAAAGGACATCATAAGTGTTACGAGATTAGGAGAGCCGGAGAACCATTTATATGCAAATTTCAGAGTAAATACAATCAGCGCACTTACATTTTACTTTACAAGAGATCCATCAAGCATGTGCTAGCAAAGTAGGGGTTCTTGTAGTTATAGACATTAACATAAGAGCCACTTCAGAGCTGCTGGGGTTCCAATTTCAATAATCTGGCAAAGCATGCGTCAACCAATACATCCTTGAAAACCACAAGAAAACAGCTGCAAAAGTGCAAATGAAACACTTACATCCCATTTGTTCCAGTGTAACAGACGCATCATGCAACATTTCCCTAGCTTTTCTATCTGGGGTACAGCCAGCACGCTCCATTTCACTATATACTTCTGAAACCTGTTCAAGAAAATGAGAAAACTATTTCAAGCTCGTCAAATTATCCAGGCACGTAGATTTCTCTAATGGTTCAAAATCTCAATAGTATATATAATCATAATTGGCACCGTATCAAGAAAATTAAATCTTCATTAGCTAAGGAGAGAGTTGCAATTGCATGTCACCCAGAAAGAACTCTTCTATAGTTAAGAGTTAATAGCTGAAAAAATCCCATTGTTTTTACCAAGGTTTTCTGTCGGCAACAAAGCATATGGATATTTAAGCAACTGAAGTAATCAAAACTACAAATACAGCAGGCGGACCTTCTCATATCTTTTTACTCTCATGAAAGCCTTCATTAGAGTAGTGTAAGTGACAACATCTGGGCTCATACCCTGAGAAAGAATAAGCCATGGTAAGAGAGAGTGCGAAGAAAGTAAAATCATGGCACCCAAACAAGAACCAAAAAAATAACAGCATTCTCATTCAGGAGAAAGTACATACACTGTCCTTGATATGCTGAAATACAGCTAGTGCCTCCAAGTGCCTTCCAGCCGTACTAAAAGCATTGATTAACAAATTCAACATAACGAGATTTGGTTCAATTCCTTCTTCCTCCATCAATTGAAGAACACTTACAGTTTGTTCACACAAACCCTGAAATGGGAAAGCCAAAGCAATATGATGTGCACAAGAAGAAAAGGACAGACAGGAACTGATGGTTTTGAGATCAGCGAAAAGGCGACTAAACTGACAAAACTCAATATTCATGCAAAGTTTCAGTCAAAATAATTATTCATGCACAGTAGCAAGCTATGCCAAAGTACTCACTCACAGGCAACCCTGAATCAGCTAAATCGCTAAATTAGATGGAAAATAGTTCATGTAAATCAGCTCAAGGTAACACAAAATGCAAAATCTACCTAGCAAATATAGTTGCCTGTAATGGTACTGTAATTTCTCGATGTAACTTTCAGAGTTTCAAGTGCTAAGAGGCAGATATATATTGATGTTAACGGTACTAATTAAGCTTCTTTTGAAGGAGAAAACAACTACAATGGCTATATTTCAAGATTTTTATACTATTACAACCATATAGTAGCAAGTAATGCCAAACTACTCGCTCTTGGGGCATACTGTTTTGGATAAGCTAATGTACCACATGGCAAAAAAGAAGTTGCAAGTCGGCTCACTTATGTTTCTGCATAACACAAAATACAAAATCTACCCAACAGATGTAATTATTTGCCATGGCAATCTTATTGTTTGATGTAACCGATTTAAGCAGAAAAAAGTTGGATTTCCAGTGAATTATTTATAGCCGATCACTATTCTAGGACCAGAACTACGGTTTGTGTTATTAATTCTTCTGGAGACTTAACATCATTGTTTTGACAGGAAATCTTAGCATGCACTGGGAGATATTAAAGAACATATCATTCCACTATGAAATTGGTTTGCTCCATTTCCAGTGGCACTAACCTGTTGAGCATAAGCGTTCGCCAGGACGCAGAAGATACTAGGAGAAAGCTGCAGGTTTTCAGCTTTAAGAGCAGCTACACATTCCTGGGCATCGCGAGAGTGGCCATACTGACCGTAAATGTCAACCAAAACTGCATATATTGCACCACTCTCCTTGAACCCTCGATTCCTCATTTTATCAAACAGCTCTTTGAGCTCATCCCACTTCCCTTGCTCCCCCAGCCTGCTGATGATCGTAATGAAGATCTTCGGGTCCGGGTACATCCCTTCCTCCTGCATAGCAGCAAGGAATCGCAGGGCACGCTTCATGTTCCCAACCCGACAGTGCCATCGAATCAAAGCGTTCCACGTAGCGATGTCCGGCTTGATCCCCTCCCCACGCATTTTCTCAAACACCCTGCGCGCGTCGGCGAGCTGCCCGTACTTGCCGAACGTATCGATCAAGCCGTTGTAAATCTTGACGTCGAGCTCCACCCCGAGCTCCTGCATCTCCATGATGAGGTCGGTGGCCTTCTTCCACATGCCGCTGTCCCTGTAAAGCCGCACCAGCGTGCTGTACCCGGCGGTGCCCAGCCGGATCCCCCGGCGCTTCATCTCGCCGAGGACCCACCACGAGTCCTCGAGGCGGCCGGCGCGGGCGTAGGCGTCCAGCAGGAGCGTGTAGGTGCGCCGGTCCCGCGCGACCCCGTCGTCGGCCATCTGGAGGAGGAGGCGGTCGGCGAGGCGGAGGTGCGCCCGAGCGAGGAGGCCCTCGAGGAGCGCGTTGTAGTGCGCGGCGTCCGGGCGGAGCCCGAGGTGGCGCATCTCGAGGAGGAGCGCCTCCGCCTCGAGCGCGCGGCCGGCGCGGGCCAGCGCACGGATGAGGCGCGCGTAGGCGGCGGCGCTGGGGCGCATCCCGGCGGCCTGCATGTCCGCGAGGAGTTGGAGCGAGCGGGCGAGGTCGGAGCCCGCGTGGGGCTGGATGGAGCGGTCGTAGGACTCCCACGGCCGCTCCCGGTGGTGGTCCGGCGCGGTCGAGCAGCAGGCGACGGCGATGGTGAAGCCGCGGCGGCCTAGAGTCAGACGCTGGAGGGGCGGAAGCTGCAGCGGAGGGTGAAGATGCCGGCGGACGAGGCAGCAGGCATCCATGGATATTGGAGCGCGCGCGTGTGCTCGCTCCCGCTGTGGTTGGGTTGGAGGCTTGGAGCCGACCGGGGAGACGAGTGTTTTTTCTTGAGAAATGGGAGAAGAGTAATGGACCGGGGAATATTCCAAACACAACCTAGCCAAATGGGCCGGCACGGCCCGACCTGGGCTATACGTGCCAGGCACAGCACGGCCCACCCAGGCACGCCATCTTTTTATTTTTGAGGCTGTATAACGATTCTTCATTCAAGCTAGTTCAAAGGAATCGTTGCAATTTCATGTGATTGAAGAAACCACACATGCCTTCCAACATCTAAAGACCAAGCAAATTTAGCTAGCCTCAAAGTTTTGAGACCTTTCCCCCGCAAAAAAAAAAGAAGTCTTGAGACCTTTTCTTATACTCCAAAAAATCTAGTTTACTAGCACAAATCTCTTGGACAATAGGTGCACGGGTCATTTCGGGCAGGCATATGCGTTACGCTCCCTGGGAGCTCCTAGCCACCGCATTATGCGGCAAACAGACCTCCCTTCGCACAGGGCGCGCCGACTGGGACGGCCCATTTTGAGTTGAACAAACCAAGCTGTCTGGCGAAAAAAAATCGCAAAAACAATGCGTCGCGCGAGCTCGGATTCAAACTAGAGACATGCTGCTAGCATATGGGTCAGGCTAACCAGTCCACCTATTGACCATTGTTGATGAAACTAGCAGAGTGAACCATAAAGTACTACATTTAGTGGCTGAGCCATTCCCATCCCAAGTGGTGGCCCGATTCGGCCTGGCCTGGTCGGAAAGAGATTCTAAATCTCGAAAGTACTACATTTAGTGGCGTAAACGGAACATTACTTAAAACCTTGCAGACAATGCTTCAAATTTAGAACACTTTAATTAAGTTAGGAATATTTTTTAACACACGCGAACGAATTTAAAAATTTCTCATCATCTTTTGAAAGCTATGATAAAATTTTCAACTTCCCGAACATTTTTCGTAAATGTGAATGTTTTTTGAATTTGTAAACAAAACTCAAAAAGTGGAACTTAGTTTGCAATTATAAACAATTTATTTAAAACATTAACATTTTTAAAATTTTCAAAACATTTTTGAGAATGTGAACATTTTTCAAAATTCCAGAACATGCTCTGAAAACATGAACATTTTTTGAATTGGTGAACAAAGTTTGAAAACAGGGACAACATTTTAGGTTCAGAACAAAAATTATAAAGTGAGAACCAATGGAAAACCCTGATTTTTTTTGGAAATGAGAACAATTTGGAAAAGCTTGCACGTTTTCTGAAATTCCCGAACATTTTTTTTGAGTTTGTGAACAAAACTAAAAAAATGTGATTTTTTTCATATTCCCAAACAGTTTTTGAATTTGCAAACAAAATTTCAAGAACATGAACATTTATGAATTTGTGGACAAATTTTCAACATAGGGACATTTTTTGAAAATTGTAAACATTTTCTGAATTTGCAAAAAAAAACATAACATGCAAACATTTTTACAATTTAAAATTCTATTAGTTTTAGATTTTGAAACATTTTTTGTAAAATAAACAACAATATTTGAACATCCAAACATCTCTAAAAAGACGAACAAAATTTGGAATTTCAAACAATTTTAAAAAAGACGAACAAAAATTAGAAACCACGAAAGTATTTTGAATTTGTGAACAATTAAAAAAAAAGCAGAACATGTTTAAATTTCTGAACAAATTTTGTAAGCCCGAACATTATATGAAACTCCCCGAACAATTTTCGAATTTGTAAACAAATTTTGAAAACGAGAACATTTTTTGAAATTGTGAACAAAATTTTGAAACCACAAATATTTTTTGCAATTGATAAACATTTTTTGAAACGATAAAACAAGAACATTTTCAAAATAAGGAACATTTTTAGATTTAGGAAAAAAATTTGAAAACAGAAACATTTTTCAAAATTTGAACTTCTTTTAGAATATTGAACATTTCTGGAAAAAGAAAAATGAAAATTATAAAATTAAAAAAAACCCGACCACAAAGAAAAATAAAAAAACGGAGAGAAAGAAAAAAAAACCCGAAGGGGTAGTGCCAATGCGATCTACTCAAATGAGCCGGCCCAGTCGCGTTGATCGGCTGCTTGCCTGTGCGTTTCTCCGGCAACTTGCGGCAACGAGCGGCAAATAAGAAATTCCGCTCTCCCTGACTTAGGCATGACCCCCTTATCGCACGTGCCAGTACGGTCGGACCGCATGGCCCACCATAACACGTCTCATCAAAATATCTCCAAAAAAATGCCGAGAAACTTACGAAGACAAATTTTAGGCATGTGAGAAAGTTTGAAAAAAAATTAGCTGCTCATAGCCGATTTTGTCTTCTCTGGCATGAACTCCTCGAATGTCGTTTGCCAACGAATTTTTGCACTCACCTGGCGCACTCAAGCATCTTTCATGTAAAAAAAAATCAGATTTGTTTGAATTTTTTATTATTTATTTTGATTTTACTGTTCACACGGTAAGCATGATATTTGAAATGGGACTTCTTACTTGGTAAGCATTTTACCTGATCTAGTCATGTTTGATCATAAAACTTAGAGCAACTCCAAGGCACCGACCCATTCTGCTCGCGCGTGTCCGTTTGGATCAAAACGAAGACAAAAGTCGACCCAACGTGCCAACTCAAACGGTCACGTGTTCGCTTTTCGTCCGCTCGACGACCCATTCCAAGCCTAAATTCGGGCCTCATTTGCGTCGACGCAGACACGAGGCAGACGTGCGCAACACCCGCCTACCCCCCCCCCCCCAGGCCCTCCAGTCAGTGGCACATACGTCATTCTCTTCCTCCCATCCATAGCAAGCACCCGGCTACCCAACCCCGTCGCCGCCGTCGCCCCGTTCCAGTGTCCTAGCCAGCCGTCTGTACCCACATATACCCCCACAACACGCACCTTCCAATGTCGCTGTCACCACCTTCTCGCCACCGGACCACCGCAGCTTCCTCCGATGTCGCCACCAGCACCACCTCGCCCCCCGTGCCCCGGCCAGCTCCTTCGACGACGACGCCATGCCAGCTACCTAGTCCAAGGGAAGTGTGCGGCTCTTCGCCGACCTGCTTCTTCAACGCCACCCGCAAGTTGTTCGACGGTTTGCCCGCAAGGTACAAATGGACTCCGCCGACGAGTTCTTTTTCCACAATTTCATTTGCGGCTCGGATGATTCTTCATCGGACGATGACGAGATGGTGGTTGTTGTGTTGGTCGTCCATGACTACCTGAGTAGGCAACGATCGTTGTTCCAGGGCTCGACCCCGGGGCACACTCCGACGTTGAATCGCAACCGAGAGAGCGGCCATTTGCTTCTCTAGAAGGACTATTTCGAGACACCCAACCCACTCTGCAAGTGAAAGGATCGAGATGGACCTAGAGGCGGGGGGTGAATAGGTACAATTACAAATTTTAATTGTTACTAAGCAATTTTAGGCAATAATGCGGAAAATGAAAGTGAGCCTAACAATTGCAAGTATGATACTAATGAGCTAAGCAAGATAAACAAGTGACACAAATATATATGAGTAAGCAAGCACAAGATGATATAAGTAAGTGCTAAGAGACAAGTAACCACAAGTAGAGAGTTAGGGTTAGGAATAACCGCAACTCCGAGAGACGAGGATGTATGCCGATGTTCACTTCCTTGGAGGGAAGCTACGTCACCGTTTAGAGAGGTGGATGTTACCACGAAGGCACACCAACGCCACGAAGGCTCACCCTATTCTCTCCTTGAGACAACACCACGAAGGCGTTTCTCAACCACTAGTGGTAGACCTTGGGGTGGTCTCCAAACCCTCACAAACTTTCCGAGGGAAATCACAATGGTCGATTCCTCGCCGGAGCACTCCTACCGCCTAGGAGTCTCCAACCTCCAAGAGTAACAAGAAGCACCACAAGAACAAGGGGGAATCAACTTTCGCTTTGGTGAATGTGTAGATCGAGCACTTCTCCTTCGCTTCTCAAAAGATCAAGAGCTTTGGTTGGCTAAGGAGGGAGATCTCCAAGAAATCGAGGTCTGAAAATGGAGGTGAGAGAAATGGAGTCGTCCACCCCTTCGTGAGGAAGAAGAAGACTATTTATAGGTGGGGATGAAATTTGGCCGTTGGAGGCAGATTTCTGCGTAGCCCGGAAGTTCCGGACCCCGGAAGTTCCGGCCAAGTTCCGGACAGGTTCCGGGCTACACATAAGGTTTGCACCACTCAGTAGTACCCCAGAAGCTGCTGACACAGGGGACGGAAGTTCCGGCCGCCCCGGAAGTTCCGGGTGATGGAAGTTCCAACCAGGGTCCGGCGAGGTTCCGGGCTACACAGAGAGATTGCACGAAAAAGTGCAGTTTCTCTGGGTACCCCGGAAGCTTCCCGGACCCCGCCCGGACATTCCGGTCCCCGAAAGTTCCGGCCGTCCCGGAGGTTCTGGCCTGAACAGAGACTTGGCACTAGGATATTTAGATCAATGTGAGAAGGTAAGTTGATTCCCCGGATGTTTTTATGATGCACCCCCTCTTAATAGTGCGGCTGCCCTAAGGACTCAAGAAATAAGAACACTTTAAGGTACTCTTCTTTTCTTGAACACACCTCTTTTCCTTTTTCCAATAAGAGAGGAAATAACCATCCATGCTTCACTTTTAGCTTAATCAGGGCTGTTAACACTTAGAGCATGTGGTTAGAAACACAAATGAAGTTGCCATTAATGTCAAAAACACTTTAGTGCAATATTGCACTTTCAATCTCCCCCTTTTGACATAGATGACAACAATGCTTGAGAGGGTAAACTCATAAAGTATATACATAATTAAGCAACTTTAATGACAGGAAGGTACTCCCACACAACCCATGCCTTATTTTAAGATTGCATTTGAAATGAAATGACATGGTTAGAGGATTCTCCCCCTATCACTGTGCATACCCACACAAGAATGATATATAGACATAGCACACTTTACTAATCTTTGTTCTTCATAGTGAGGGTACATATATAGATATAATCATACCTGATAGATATCTCTTACAATATGAGCAAATAGAATATGCCATGTAACCTCCTTGCCATAAGTTTCTCACACATAGATAGATTAATTAACGGAACATAAATAGGTTCAAATAGCAAGCTCAGATCCAAATGGAGGCAAATAAAAGCAAGGGTTCAAGGATCAACGACAACGGTAAATAGGCAGATAAATAAGGATAAATGATAAGCCCTACCAAGCACCACAACATCTCCCCCTGTTGTCACCTAGATGGCAAGACGGAAAGATGGAGGAATCCACAAACAGCCCCTAGCACTACAAAAAATACACTTCCGTGATGATACGTGTTTGTCACAGTAGGTCCCTTTTTTTGTCATGCATGTACATCCATGACAAATTTATGACAGAATCAAGATAGTCATACCTGTGCTGTCATAGAAGTGTTCCATGACATTACCAAGATTATCATCACGGAAGTGTCCACTTCCATGATGATAAATCGCACGTCACAGAAGTGCTTTCGTCAAGGGTGACCGATACGTGGCATCCACCGTAACGGAACGCCGTTAAGCTATTGGGTCGGGTTTTGGATCCGATAACCCGTTAACAGTCCCGACCAATGGGGATTTTCCACGTGTAAAATCATCATTGGCTAGAGGAAACACGTGTCGGCTCATCGTCGGGACAGATGTCATCCACTCACCGGACAGAAGGCGCCTATGATATGTCGACATGTGGCACGGCCCAACTAAAGGCGCACAAGATTTTGCAGACCATAATGGGCCGACCCAGCTAAAGGCCCACGAGATTTTGTGGACCATAATGGGCTGGCCCAGCTAAAGGCCCACAACATTTCGCGGGCCATAATGGGCCGGCCCAGGTATAGGCCCACAAGATTTTTGTGTGCCATAATAGGCCGGCCCAGGTAAAGGCCCACAAAATTCTTGCGGATCATAATGGGCCGGCCCAGCTAAAGGCCCACGAGATTTCGCCAACATTAATGGGCCGGCCCAGCTGTAGGCCCACAAGATTTTGAGGACCCTAGTAGGTCGGCTCGTTAACTGGCTGCCATGTTTTGGGCCAAATGCCGGCCCATATTTGATACGGTCTATTAATAGTCTGCCACGCTTCGGGCCTAATAGTGGCCCATATGAGATCCGGCCCGTTAAAAGCCTACCACGTTCTGGGCCAAATTACGGCCCAGATCAGGTCCGGCCCTTTAAGAGGTTTTGGGCCTAATTATGGCCCATATCAGATTCGGCCCGTCAACTGGACACTATGCTTTTGGGCCCACTTGCTAAAGGCCCACTTAGTAATTCGGCCTGATATTAGTTTTGGCCTGTTAAGGGCCCGTTTAACATTTCGGCCCTATATTAATTTCAGCCTGTTAAAAGCCCGTCATATAGTTGGGCCTAACTACGGCCCGGTTTGCATCCGGCCTGCTCGCAGCCGATATCTGATTGGGCCAAACAAGGACCGAGACAATTTTTCGGCCTGTTAAAAGCCCGTGATTTGATTCGCACAATCATGGGCCGGGGTTCATTTCGGGCTGCTGCCGGCCCGTGAGCTGATCGGCACGTTTCAGGCCCAACCTACATCGTGATTGCATGACGGCCCGATTATGTACCGTAATTTTACGGTTTGGCCGGTTTACTGCGAAGACAGGATATATATACAGTAAAATAACTGCAGCATCGTGAATAAGAAAAAACCTATACTATACAATAAAGAAATTACGGCATATTACATCCACTGGGCATCAAAGTTCGCCACTATGATAATAAAGCACAAGCAGACAGCAGATTACATACACTGGGCATCAAAGATCGCCACCAGTGCAAATAAACACGCCGACAAAATAATATACAAAACCGACAGCACTTCAATAGAGTTCAAGAAAGGTTAGCCCTGCTGGGGAGCTGCAGCGCAAGCAGCTGAGCAAGATGATGAGACTGCGCTTGTTCAACACTTATATCTTCCTCACTCTGAAAGATAAACAAGCAGACAGATGACAGGTTTTGCACATAAAAGTATCAGTGCTGACAATTCATCACATTTCTTACTGACGAATAAAGTGACACAGTTTAAATTTGCATTAACACAATATGGTATTGTTCAGGTCAAGACATGGCAGGAAATGACATTGTGAAGGAGTTGGCAGCTTCACGACACCACTGGATTACAGATCAAGAACTCATAAGTATCAATGGTTAGTGTGCTGTCAATTTATACCATTTCAGATTGGCAAATAAAGAGACGGTTTAAATAATAGTAGAATGATATGACATTTTTCATAGTTAAGACATTGCAGAATATGACATTGTGCTGTAGTGGGTAGGTTCACCACACCACTGGATTACAGATGAAGAACAGAAGCATACATGCAGTGCAAAAGAAGATCACTTGCTCTGTATAGTTTAATTTACATGGTATGAAGAAGGAACTTGGTTGTACAACTGAAAACTTAAATTGAGAAAGGACGAACTTTTGTTTATGAACTACATATAATAAACTTTAAACAAGCAATTTGATGCAAACACCAAAAATAAACAGCTGTTGCAGTCATGCCTAACCAAATATATACAACAAAGTTTGAAGGCTTGAGATGGACAAACTTACATTATTGGTGAAGACAGGCTCTATAAAGGCCTTGTCCATGCTGATGGGGGGGGGGCAATTCAAGAAGTTTACCACAGAATCTTCTTCAAAAGCATTGCCTTTATTCTACATTTTGTTAAGAGTAAATATAGATGTGATAATATACGAAAAAATGGAGAATATTTAAGATAAGATGAAGAGTGATGCTACATAACCAAGTAGCTATAAATGTAAGTGCAGCGATACAGGCAAAAGGTACAGCCAAGAGCAATGCACAGCTAAACTTCTTCAGTACCAACCTTATGGTAAGAGTAAATATAGATCTGATGTGTAGAAAATGGAGGGCAAAGGAAAATAAGCTGCAGAGTGATGGTACATGAACAACTACCTGTCATTATAAGTACACTGATAAAGGACAGCATGTACTTACAAGAACAATGCAGAGCTAAAAAAACATTGGCATTGGATATATTCTACACTAATGTAACCATTCATACAGATCAGATAATTTGGAGCGAACAATTGATAAGCAAGCTATCATGCATACTGCTGTCACATAATGAACCAGGTATGTATGCAAGTACAGTGATACAGGACAACAGGTACTAACAAGAGCAAAGCAGCGGGCAACATATTTGAGATATCCTGTCGTTCTTGTCAAACCGGAATTCTTCTTCGAGCAGATTTCCTGCAAAAAAGATCCGTAAGGCACATGCGGAAAAGTAGAAGTTCAAATTGTCATGTGATTTCATAGACAGTACCTCATCCTGGGAACGAGACCAGTGCATAACAAGGTTTTTCCATTCAATGTCTTCTAAATTTAGCACAGGAGACTTCACCAGGAATTCGTTTATAGACTTGCCATCAAAGTGTGATTTCCTCAGGTAACACCGATACTGCTGCAATGCTTCCTTGAAAAGCACAAGCAAGCTTTGCTCGTCATGACTATCCAGATTGACCCTCGCCTAGTTACAACAATGTAATGTAAATCATTGATGTGTTCAATCAGCAGAAAACAGGAAAATAATAGCCATGAATAATAGCACTTACACGTAAGTTGGACAGGAAGATGTGAAAATGGTGTTTGTCTTCACAATAATCTTCCCATGATGGGAATATATGCACGTAGTCCCTAACAACATTGAAAGCATTGTCTTTTAAACTGGGAATAAATGGAATGGGGTTCCAATCTGCAGGAATTGGCCGTCTCTGCAGTTGGGATAGGTCTTCGGCCGGTGGACTTGCTGTACTTTTTGCTGGAGTGGGATTTTTCTGTGGTACAGCTGGTGCTATGGCAAATGAAATCGGTATACCTTTTGCTGGAGTGCAGGTCCTGTGTGGTGGGGCTAGTGGTGTGGCCAGTGAAGTATGGGTACAGTCTGCTGGAGTCGGTCCTACATTTTGTGTCACTGGTTGTACAGCCAATATAAGTGGGGTGCTGTCTGATTTCTCCGGCACCACCACGTTTTTCAAGGACTTTGCTGGTGCTCCTTCAGGTTCGGCAATCACCCTCTTCCTTTTTGATGTCTGATGCACAAGAACAACATTTGAGTGGAAAAACATGGTATGATGACAGATGGAATATGTATTGATAATGGATGGGCATGGCATCTCGACATATATGATGAGTAAACTAAGCAGATGGCGGTGCAACAAAGTAGAAGAAATGCAAGACAACATATGCAAGATACCCGCAATCAATAAACATTGCCAAATTAGAACAGGCACCTTCATGGGTGAACAAGACAAGCCATCTGCCTTTGACTCCTCGAGGTTAGAATAGTCATTAGGATGATATTCTGAACAAGAATCAACAGGTGGGGAGCGTATGAGTTTCATTGCATCCAGAATGGCACTCAATGCCTTGGTGCCAATTTTGTAAGTCATTGCAGTGTTTAGCTTCAAGAGTGGACTGCTGCTAGTGCGACACAAAGCAGCTACACAGATCATAATGTAGATATAACAGGAAAACCTTAAGCATCAGAGTAAAATCAGCAAAGTAGAACTTGCTGGAATATATGTGCTAGTATTGCCGGTACGGCTAGAAAGGCTTCGGATACCAGCTCTCTTCAAGTGAAGGTGCGGTACTGTTAATATCAATGTAACTCTCAAAGGCGACACAGCTCCCCGCATTTCCTTGCTATTCTTATAGGATTCAAGTGGGCAGGCCACTACAAATCCTATTCCTATGTTTACAAGATCCTACGAATCAAAGAGGCTCAAAGTGTCCATCACAACCGACCGTATAGACCTCTACACTGCAAATGTCCCTGCTCATCTTCAGTACAAGGAACATACTGTACTACTATCATACTCCCTCCGTTCCAAAATATAAGTCTTGGTAGAGATTTCCACTATGGATCACATACAGATGTATCCAGGTACATTTTAGAGTGTAGATTCACTCATTTTGCTCCATATGTAGTCCATGGTGGAATCTATACAAAGACTTGTATTTAGGAACGGAGAGAGTACATATTAAAGAAGAACGGAAGAGGAACATGGTAAAGAAGAGCAAGCAGATTTTGGATAATAAAATGTTGGTTGCGCAGTGCCCACACATGATGAACCAGAGCGCATTAAGAATGCAACTCCTAGCTGTCTCTCGACCATTTCAGGCGGTTGGATGAAGATCCTACGTCTCCTAACCCTTCTTCTTCCTCGTCTCTGATTCTTCCCATACAGAACACCGCACGGGCCGCCGGCCGGACCACCGGCCCCCACCGCCTGTGTTCCTCCGCCACCCCACCCCACCCCACCCCAACCCCCACCCGCGTCGAGTTTTCTTCGTTCGGCGAGGCCCCACAACCACCCGAGCCCCTTCGATCGCACCGGCGAACTCCGGCGAGCTCTGAAAAATCGACTGACCCAATTTTGAAATTTAGTCTACTGTGATTTAACTAGTGTGGAATATAAAAGGGGAAAACCATAAGCATTGCGAGTATGGTGTTGAGCGTGCCATGGCGGATCTGAAGGTGCAAACCGGACAAAGGCAACTTCGCAACCAAGACAAGAAATCAGAGTAAAGCAGTGGCGATCTATTTTCTTGCTGCGATAAATAAGTTGAGCAGATACGAAAGAGTACCGCCTCTGGTGCGGCGCCGTGTAGGCATCTGCTGAGAATTTGACGGTGCTGCGGTAGCGATGGCTGTCGGCGGCGTGGAAGCAGATCTAGGAGGGTAGACGGTGGCGGCGGGGCGCGGTGGACGAGACGGTCGTAGGAGCGGCGCCGGCAAGGTGGACGACGGCGGGGATGAAGCGAGAGGACGGGATGCAAGGATCCCGGTCCGAAGCCGTGGATGAGAGAGGTCGATCTCTTGTAATGGACGGCGGCGTCGGGGTATCAGCTCCGGCATGGTGGAGGAGGACGGCGGTGGATGGGGTGGCGGACGGCGGCGGACGGAGGAGGGTGGGGTGGAGAGGGTGTTTTGGCGCCCACGGAGTACGAATGGGGAAAAGGGAGGTAGAGAGGAAGGGGGAACCATGTATTCAGGGCGCGCTTGTCTCAAATGCGAGGAAATTTACAAACTTAGCCCCCGTTTCAAATTTCTACTACATCACAGCAACACTAGTCGGTCGGGGATAGGACGGTAATCTCGCATACACCGAATATTTGCCGACGAGAGTTTGTTTTTGGCGCCCACCGTGTATGAATATGAATCGGGGAGGGAGTCGATTTCGGCCGAGGACACACTGTGTTTTGGCGCCCACCGTGTATGAATCCGGGTGAGAGGCGGTTACGTCACGTTTGGGTGAAATTACAAACCTACCCCTATCGAAACCTATAGAAATCCAGCATATAGGCTTTGCGTGGCAGGGATAGGCAGTAGTGATTTCCATCTCGCAGATTTTGGTTTCGGGCGGTTACTGCGACTTTCCCCGCTTCGTTCAAATTTTGCAGAGTGCACGTTTACCGTGCCAACTCAATTCGAATCCCGTTTGTATTCTATTTTTTTCGGGCGGGATCCATTTTCAATTGGAATTACATTCTATATACATCATTTTTTATATATATACTTTCAAAAGCACAACAAAGAATTCTGCTCCTTTATATGTATAATATGATCTACAAATACAACGATCTCGAAATCTTAAGGTTGAATTCGAAAATTTTTAACCAAATTATGTTCTACTAAAATGTATGGATCAGTAATATCTACATATTAAATAACATAGATGTGCGTGAATTCATATGAGTATGCATGTTTGATAGATCAATTTTGGTTCGAGTATGGATTACATGTATCATCATCTCGAATTCAAATATTTGAATCCCTTTTTTGTTCACTCCTTTCACGCCCATCTCTCTCGCATGCATGCTCCTTCAGGTAGCTATCACTCTCTTTTCTCCAGCTCACCCGCACGCTCACTTCATGTTGCTCCTATCCTCGCAAACATGGTCTCTCGACGTCTCCCTTGAGAAGTGTCACACTCTCCCTATCATTATAAATTACACGGTTTTCATTATCTCTCACGTCTCTACTGTTCTCTGGTATCACTCGGTACCTAAGCTTTCTTTTTCACCGCCAAACACACAGTCTCCACTCGTCTTTCACTTTGTCTTTCTCTCTATGGGATTCTCTCACACACCCTATATGTCTCTACATATGACTCATACCACTAAAATTACTCTCTCTATCTCTCCTGTAGACACAACATTTGTTGCGGTCTCCTTTTCGTCTCCATCCCAGACTGACATTATTCATTTGTTTACCGATCAGACAACCCCGACTACCGTCTCCTCTCTCTCTCTCACAGACACACACGCACAACTCCTACCACTAAAATGTGAATGGAAAACGAGATTTTGTTATACCCAAACAAAAAAGGACTGGAGGGAGTGATTGCTCTGACACGGACGCGACCTCTCATAGCGCAGGCATTGAACCGGCGCGCCGGCCAAGAGGGCCGCACTCGCTGCAGGCCCGGCTGAGCACGCCTCCTCGCCGCGTGCAACCAGCTTAAGACTGCCCCGCCTGCCTTCATTGAATCCGCGCGTGTGCCGGCAACACGTCCTTCCGCGAGCCGGCAGGCATTTTAGAACACAAAAAATGACTACAATATAATTAATTTACGCATGGTCTTGACTTGTTGTGCTCGCACTGGTAGCAGGAACTAGTAGAGGATTTTCTTTATTTATAACTCTCCTCACATTTTTTTGGCTTTGAAGTGAATCATGGTTGTGGACATTATGTATGAATGTGCAGATATCTGTGAACATGAGTTTGATGTGGAAGTTGAACTTGGAATGTCGGGCTTGCGCGTGAACTATACCATGTCCAATGCTTCGTCTGTTATTGTTTGGAAAGTAATTGCTGTTATTACATGACCCGAAAAAAACATTTTGTGCCACATCAGTAGATGCACGGACATCACAACAGGCATGCTGACTGGATAAACATTTGAACCTAGCTATTATGAAGGAAATTTTGTATTGACAACAGTTTTAGATAGCAGGAGACGCCTAGCCTGCTCTGCCTCTGCTAGCTTATTTCTGGCTTCTTCCATCTCTTCTTTGGCTTGGGTGAAGAGAGCATCTGATTGCTCTTTTCGCTTCTTCAGGAACTCAGCTACATTCTCAAGGGCTGCTGCACGCTTTCTTTCAGCCTTTACTAATGCCACGAGGACACGAACAGCTGACGACTCCACCTGGCTTGTGTGTAATCCAGCATCATCTGGGAATTTGCACCTTGTGTCTAATCCAGCATCATTAGGGAACTGGCACCTTGTGTGTAATCCAGCCTCATTTTGGAAACGTGGTCTCGAGGTTGACCATACTTCCCTCCTCGCAGGAACTGCATCCTGACATGAAGTTACTTCTTTTTTAGATTAATACTCAGAGCAACCTAGATCCATTTAGTAGAAGCCAGATAAACAGAACTCAGAGAAGTGAATTCAAAAGGAATAAATAAATAAAAACAGACTACAAGGTGAGAACACCCACTTCCTACATCAAGCTAAAAAGCGAAAGCATTAGGACGATTAAGACTCTTCTTATTACACATCGAAGAACACCACACTTAAGAGAAATAAAAACTACAACATATACACATCGAAGAACACGAGGCTACACGGGAGTAATTGAAAGGGTGTTACTTACCAAAGCTCGTTTTACAGGTTCGGTGAAACTCCTCTTTAACTTGCCACGCTCATTGAAGATGTCCCGAATATCCCGTGTTTGATCTTCATTGCTCCTCTGCATGTTCGCACTAGTGGTTTTAAAATCTCAACATGGCAAGAAAAATATACTACTAGTAATACTCGCGCATCTTGTGGGCAACATTAAAGCACTCGTCTGCCATGTTAGAGCATCTCCAACCAGATAAACTACTCATACAAATGCATCTTGATGCGTGCAACGCATGGGCATTTTGCTAGTTCTAAAAACCTTTCCATCATTTGCCACACTACTGGTTGCAGATGAAAAACCTACCCAAGCACAACGCTTTACAGGAGCGACGCACAATTACAAGTTGATATTCTGTTAGACAATGGAGGCTATAACCAATTACTTTTACGGGAACAATAGCACCCAGGAAATTTGAAGGGTAGGTATGAACAAAATTGGAACTGCACATGTACTGCTAAGTGATTCAATACACACATTACCAATCGAGGAGGAGAACGATGGTCGCGACGGCCTCTATGAGTCATGGTCGGCAACGGGAGTCAGTTCATTGTCCATGACGGTGGTACTTCTGCGCTTGGCGTCAGCTTCCGGGAAGCAGATACGAGACCGTGGAAGACGATGCCGGGGAAGAGGCTCCATGTACAACGACGACGGTGGACCGGCTCTAGTGCAGCGTACGAGGTCGTCGATTAGGCAGATGCGCTACGGTGGACGAGTGCGCCGATGTAAAGGGGAGGAGCACAAAGGCTGCGGTGCCGTGGAGAAGTCTATTTTGCGGTGGGGATAGAAATTGGGGATTATTCAGGTGTACTACTCTGGGTGCCGGGGTGGGGTTGGCTGGGTAGGGTGAACCTGAAGTTACAAAAACAGCCCCCTACCAAGCGTCATCCATAGGCCTATTTCGAAGGCTATGATGGTAACTTCCCAATGCTCGAATCAGGGTCGCGGGAGATTTTCCCGTTGACCTCAAAATTTTGTGACACTGGACTCCCCGTGTGGCGTGTTGAGTGATTCGGCTAAGCAACTAGCGAGTAGTAGTAGTAAACTCTGCGTATTAGGTTTGACCGAAGTCAAACTTCCTAAAGTTTGACCAAGTTTATAGAAAAATATAAACATTTACCATAACAAATATGTATGATGTGAAAGTACATTCAATAATGAATCTAATGGTATTTATTTGTTATTGTATATGTTAATATTTTTTGTTATAAGTTTTCTGAGAGTTTACAAAACTTGACTTTGACCAATGATAATACGCGGACTTAAATAAAAACGGAGGGAGTACACATTTGTTTTCTTAGTTTGTAGTGAACTAATCATTTGTTGAAATTGTGAAATAAATATATTAGGCTATTGACTTCGAATGTAATGGTCTATACAATTCAATAGTTACAATCATTGTCGAATCCAAGATGTATACAAGGTCTATAGTACTTCACAACATGCTCAAACTCACATAATCCGAGTCAAATGAGAATCTAAATGCATTTCATAGTTATTACTTTGTAGGATGCAACAAGAACAACCATAACTCTACATCAGCCATTATAGAAGCAACATTTTGACATATCCCAATGTGTGAATGAAACGTGCAAAGAGAGCTTTTGGAGATGGAGCAGATAGGGAGGGAAAGATTGTATGTATGTGGACGAGAGAGTAGGAGACAAACCTAACAAGACAGAGAGAGAGATAGAGAGAGAAAGAGAGAGGAAGAAGTTAGGTCTGTGAGAAAGATGCATACATGTAATATACATGAGATGCGTGTGCATCTGGATTCTGTATACGTGGAAGGAGAAGAGACAACATGTTTGATGAGAGAGCAGGAAAAACATGGACGAGAGGGGAAGGATCTCGTGGGTTGAGGGATTGAAAATTTTGTGCGGGGGAGAGATGGATTGGTAATTTTGTGCAAGAGAGAGAGAGGGTGGGGGGAGGAGTCAGTCAGCCGTCGTCACATCACCCTGCTTCCAAATGATCCCGCATTCTCTAGCGTGGTGTGGTCGCCGTCTTCGATCTGCTCGTCGCCCTCTTTGAAGATTGAGGTGTTGTGCATGTTGGGGTGCAAAGAAGCACAAGCGAGAGTGGTCGCCGTATAACCTTGGATGGGGATGAATTGTGTGCTCGGGGGAGTGTGTGTGTGTGTGTGTGTTGTGCTGCGTCTCTCTCTCTCTCTCTCTGTGTGTGTGTGTGTGTGCATGCGTGTGTGTGTGTCATATATTGAGAGAAAACAAACCTAATGAGAGAAATGGGTATTCACGAAGAGATTGTACGGGCCTTGAGGTGGGCAGGGGCCGGGTGAGGGTGTCAAAATGTGCGCGTTGATGCATGTGTTGCATGCGACCGTGCGAGGGACGGACAAATCGAGAGAGATGGTTGTTGTGTTATGGATGCTCCTCTCTCTGTCTCTCTCTCCCCCCCTCTCTCTCTCTCACACACAAGTAAACTAGAAGACCGTTCTCTCATGTATACACAACATATCGGCATCTATCTATGTCTCACTCATGCACGATCATTTGCACATTCACACCTCTCTATGTCTGTATCACACGCACACCGTCTCCACATTGCCCTTCCGCCACAACACACATATGGACACACACACACACACGCTCTCTCTCAGTCACACACACAATATCAGTATTAAAAAAACTAGGGCGCACCAAAAACGTCCAAATCCAAATAAACACGAACTGGAGCTAAATTCAAATATATGGAAATATCACAGCGTCAAGAACTTTCACAGGAAAAAAAGTTGAGTAATATTCGAGGATTGTTTTCACACACACAAAAAGGTTCGGTGGATGTCCTTCGAGCGCGACACGGTGATGCACTGTTCGATCGACCACGCGGCCGCGGTTCACGCACTTGCACAGGATTCCGTATCATGGCCGTGGTACTAAGGCTGGTCACAATGGGCAAGAACATAAGCTAGTAACTAATAAAAGCGCTGCCTAAGTCTAATGTTTACGTGTACTAGTACGGTTTTCTTTTAAGTTTGACCAACCTTATATATAAAACTAAAGTAAGCTCCCACACGCGCACTCATCAATATGCCGCCGCCGCCGTTGCGCATGCCGGCGCCCGCCTGCTCCGGCCAACAATTTCTCGCCCATCACTGCCATGTCGCCGCCATCCCTGTGCCATGAAGCCGAAGGCTCGCCCGCTCACGTCGTCTGCAGTCCCTCCTCGCGATGCTGCCGCGCTGCCAAGCACGCGAGCAGCTGGTGGAGCCGCGTCTGTGCATGCAGCGTATGAAGAGGAGGATGAGCGCGTGCTCCAACACGCTGGCGAGGAGGAACTAGCGTGTCATTGTCGTCTCCGCCCGTGCAGAGGAGGCGCATATGGTGGCTGTCACGGCGGAAGCCGGTCGCGCGCGCGTTGAGCCCGCAAACCGGGTGCAGACGCGGAATCTACCTTCAAGACCTTGAATGCCACGTGGATCCTGCAATCTGAAGGAGCATTTGGGTCAGTCGACTCATGTGAGCCATTTGATGCAACATGGATGGCTAGAAGGGCTTCTTCCACCTCTTCTGCCGTCTTCTTCCTTCGCTCCGTCGAATTTCTTTCACAAATCGACTGACCCAAATTATAGTACTAGTACGAACATATTAAGTATAGTAGGAACACGAAGATACGAGCAGTAGTACCAACTGCAAGAAGAACAGTAGTAAGACATAGTACTAGTACTACTGTACGTACTAAAGAGTTCAAATAACGAGAAAGAACATAAACATAGGGGCTGTTTGGTTCCTAGCCACACATTGCCACACTTTGCCACACCTAACCTTAGGCAAGTTTGACCAAGTTAGGTAGGTATTTGGTTCTAGCCACACTTGAGACAAGGAATTTTTTATGAGCAGTGAACCCCACATGTCATAGACACAAAAAGTGTGGCAAGATTCCCTTAGGCAAGCCAAAGTATGGCTAACAATTTGAGCAACTCAAGTAAGGCAAGTGTGACAAATGTGGGAAAAATCATGTGGCAACATATGGCAAAGATAGTCACAATCCAAACAGCCCCATAGTTCTGCTGGGGCCTCAGCACAACACATGCTTGAAAATAAACTAATAAGCAACTAGTCCGCTTGACACTACAGTAGAACCAGCATGAGCGACGGCACTGCCACCTACTTGGAGTCCGAGTCCACGTCCTCGACTTCGTCCTCGTCCCTCTTCCTCTTCCTCTTCGCCGATGCTTCTTTGCTTGAACCGGACACTGGGCTCTGCTTCTTCATCCAACCATTGTAGATATTTAAACAAAGGTAGGCATCCATTGCTGCGTACAGGATGTGATCTTCATCTAATGTCTTCAACTCCCATGCATGATGAAACTCGTGATGAGGTTTCTTCAGTTTAGCGTACGAAGGATCAATCATGGCTGCTGCTAGGGTCAGCATTGAAGGTTGAGAGGAGGACACCAGGCTTGCCTTCTGGAGATCGAAGGGCTGGCCTACAACGAGACCTATCCGACGCAGGACGTCACTGTCGTTCTTAAAGCCTACAGTAATGAATTTCACTCTTTTGTCCTTGAGGAAGTTCTTAAAATCCTGGCACTCAACGTCGGCATGGCATATGTGGTAGACCAAGCAAACGTTATGTACGCAAACCTGGATCACGACGGGTTTCTTCCTCTCTTCGTCCTTTAGATCCTTCTCTCGTCCCAAGACTGTGGTGTACTCAACATCTAGCCCAGCGACCCACTCATCCGTTGAACTGTTTGAACATGCGTAGGAAGTGAGCAAGCCATGCTTTCACCGTCTCGGATCCACGTGTGTAGATGACGATGAACTGATTGCCGGTGATGGCTCTAACCTGGTACTCAGCGGCGACCATGGAGATTTGGGAGGCCATGGATTTTGGAGGAGGGTTAGGAGAAGTTGAACTGTTGTACCCCGCAAAAAAAACTGGGAGCGAACTAATGTGAAAGGACGGGATGACTGGGAGCGAACTGTTGTAAGGTAGAAGACGGGGATGTGTAGGGCGTGCGAACGGCGTGGGGTTGCTGGCTTGCCCGGTGGATAAACGGCCCAAGCCCCCAAAGAGTTCTCGAGAACTATGCGGGACCCACTAGATGTAATGTCTACTAGACCTATATCGTAGGCCTGACGGTATAGCTTCTGCCTATTCGCATGCCATGCCGGCGCGTGGATGTAACTTCACTTAATTCCGTCAAACGTCGCGCCTCCCACGACCTTCGCCTCCCTCGCGCGGTCGCGCCCTTTGAGACTTCGACCGGCTATAAATGAGCACTTTTTTTTGCCTTTTTTTAGACATGCAATTTTTTTGCCTACTCCGCGTGCATGATACTCCCTCTGGTCCTTTTTACTCCCGTCAACCGTTTGCAAAGTGCTTGACCAAATTTATACTTTTTTTTGAACACCACCTTATATTAATTAACCAGCCACACTAGTACACTCATTCGATACAATATTCACCACACAGGGCGGTATGTTATTTACAAGAATACCATCTAATCTATTGTCAAAGCTATAGTTGGCGATTAAGTGTGCCACCTTATTGGCCGAACGGCTAATCTTTGACAATTGAAGATTGTTGATCAACTTCGAGATGCTCAACACTTTCATCTTCAGGTCACGCATAGCAGACCTGTCAACGCTTTGACAGGCATCAATGAAATCCCACGACCAAATTTATACTAAAAATATCAATATCTACAATACTCCCAAAACACTTAGGCGCGGTGCATTAACTTCTACCTCGTTTATTGTTTCTTGACATATCAACCAATAGGAGATGTGGGTGTGCATGCTTTTAATGACCTGAGACTACCAAACACGACATGCAGTGGTTAGTTCATTGCATGCAATGCTATTAATTAGCAAATAAACATTAAGATCTCTCGTTTTCCCCTCCTCCTTGGTCACAGTGCACAATCTAAGACGACTTGCTCACCTAGACGGAGGGAGTACTGATTATAAACATTAAGATCTCTTGTTTTCCCCTCCTCCTTGGTCATAGTGCACAATCTAAGATGACTTGCTCACCTAGACGGAGGGAGTACTGATTATAATGAGTACTCAACTAGTACTAGTATAAGAACTACATTTTATAATGAGTGTAAAAATATTGATTTGACATTGTGAATGTTGACACATTGTGGAATAGTTTTTGAAGTCTGCAAAAGTACTCAACTAGTGCTGTCGTTCTCCACAAAAAATGTGTTTACCAATGCATGCATGAACTCTAGTTACTCTAACCCCCCTCTCTTCTTTAATTCTTTGCCACATCAGCATGTTTGCTATTCCCGTGTGCATGATACCAGCTAAGATACCACCATTATGGCCAGCCTTAATCATCGCATGCAATAATTTAGTGCACCTTGAAATATGAACATGTGTGGGGCGTGTTTGTTTTTAATGACTTGAGACTATACCTAGCCGGCATGCAAGATGACTTATTATGCACCGTTCCCCATACCTGCAGGAAGCCCGTTCGTCTCCAAATTTTTTCCTCTCCATGTATGAAAAAATATGCTTGCCAAACTCTCCTTCTCCCTCCGGCGGTCCCACCACTCCACCCCGTGTGAAAAAATCTGCATGCATGACTCTCCTCCCCCACGCTCGTCCAATCCGTTGTGACAAGCAATATTTCCACCCCTTCGCTCCCCCGTAATTTACTCCAACAAATATGCCCACGTAGCTGTTACTTAACTACAGGTGCATTCGGTCACTAACATATGGGCCCAACATGGGTCTGGCCCACATGTCAGTGACGCAACTGGACCGGCAGTTAAGTCAGTGCAGCTCAGTCCATATCTTACGTAGGTGTGCCATTGCTCGCTATAAATACTGCGCCTCCCACGACATCGCTATCTCCTCCCCCTCACGTTCACGTTCATCGCTATCTCCTCCCCCTCCCTCTCACGTCGACCACCATGGCATCGCCCCTCCCAAGCCCTAGGAGCCCCTCGCTGCACCGCGCGGACGGTCACGCGTCGCCGTTCCATTCCTCGCCGCCACTAGTTGAGGAGGACGCGTCGGCGTTCCGCTCCTCGCCGCGAAGCGTCGAGGTGGACGCGTCGGCGTTCCCAATCTCGCCAGCACGCGCGCCGGAGGACGCGTCGGCTCCCCGCTACGAGGAGAATGCCGTGCCGCCAGCCGAGCCCCCTAGCCTTGAGGAGCTTTGGAAAGAAATGGATTTCGCCTTGTGGGAGGCTTTGCCTCCAGCAGAGCACGCCAAAATAAAGGTGGAGAAGAAGGCCGAGGAAGAGAAGCGCACCGCGGAACAAGCTGCCTGGAGGCCTATGTCGCGTCCGAGAGAGTCAGGCAATTGGCTCTTTGGCAGAAGGCTTGTGCGAGGGCCGTGAGGGTGGCGGAGGACGCCCGTGCCAACGCCCTGAGTGCAATCGGGCCCAAGCGCCTCATCTACGCTTGGCGGTGCGTGGACCGGATGCACGCTTCCAGCGAGGAGGAGTACCTGTTGGTGCCGGATCACCACACCGGTGAGATCGTGCTCGCCCGCCGGCAAGCCGCCAATCAGCACCTCGCGAGTTGCGAGGCGGAGGAAGAGGCGTTGTGTTAGCACGCTGGGAAACGGCCGCACACCTGGGCACTCGTGGCGCGCCGCAAGCGCTCCTACGAGCGCCGTGGCTTTTAGGAGGAGTATAATTTTTGTTTCATAAGGCGATCTCATTAGTTTTGGGACGCAAATGATAAATCCTGAACGTTCAGGAATTTTTAGCGTCCTTAATTAAGTATGTAAAAGGGAAAGTTTGGAAACCTTGTGTATTCGTACGCATTTTGCAAGTACGTGCATATAGCACAAACTTTACTATATACTATCGTAGGAAAAGAATTCTATGAGACCAGGTCTCACGTGAGACCCATCCTGATGGATGACACGTGGCATTCACAAATCACAAAGCATCCCTCACCCCCACTTAAAAGCCACGTGCCATCCATCAGGACGGGTCTCACCTGCTAACCGTGAGACCTGGTCTCATATACGAGTAATTTTTTTCCACTATCGCACTACACGTCTCTCTCGATATATGCTTGCAGACTGTGCTCCTCCCTCCGTCCAGGTTAATAAGTCATCTTCGGTTGTGCACCGTGACCAAGAAGGAGGGAAGACTTATACACCTAGACGGAGGGAGTACTACTATTACTTATGTACGTGCAAATGCACATTTTAACATTACGATGCGGTTTTTGTAAAAGTAGAAAAACAGCACTAGTCAAGCTTGTGAAATGATTCAATGCAAAACAAAAGCAAAAAATGCTCGTTTGATTGTTTACTTTTAGCTTCCTTCTCTGTGGTTATTTATATGTTGTACTTTGTACGGAGTATCTCACTGGTTGGAAAGGCATGCAAATTCCCAAACCGCTTCCTACACCCTGTATCTCACTGGTTGTCGGCGTTGACGTTGTCGCCCATGTCGTCGAGGATGAGGTTGCCAAGGTCGGGGAAGAAGTCATCATTCGAAACTAATCATGTGGACTAGCATAGTAGTAGGATACAGAGTAGAAACATGAATTTTACCATGATTTCGAACAGGAAGGACAGAAACACATACGGTGCAACGGGAGCTGCACCGTTGGCGTTGAGGTTGTCGCCCATGTCCAAACACCACGTAGACACGGTCTTTGAGCACGGTTCGTAGTCGTTCCACGCTCGGGCATTGAAGTTTGTAACTATTTTAGATTAGAATATACTACTCCTCCGGTGCTAGTAGTAGAGCAGAGTCCTACTCTACTACTCTACTCAAGCAAGTTAGGGCATAGCATTGTAGGGAGTACCAGTACTGTGATCACTCAAGCAAGTTGTCTAGCATCGACATGACCCTACGCTGCTGGTATGTGTCTCGTAAGTCAAGCGGCGTGCTGTAGTCATCATCACCTATCCACTTCCTGCAGCACATATTTGCTTCTCCATCTTTGTCTGCACATAATCTCGTCCAATCTTCCATCCCCGCTAAGGCACCTCCCCCCTCGTCCAAAACCCAAGCAGTAACAATGGCAGAACCGAGCAGCGTCCATCGAAAGAGTGGTTGGAATTCGCTCCCCACAGAGGTAATCAAGCTCATTGTTTCGCGTGTGGACAATCTCAGTACCATGCCGCTCACCGTGTGCTCGTCGGGGCTGTACCGTTTACTCAAAGCCCTCAGGCCGGAGCTTTTTAAGCTAGCTCCTTGCTTGTTGATGCCGCCTGATCTTCAGAAACGGCGTGTCACGCAGCATAACGATCGTAGGGTGGCGAGCATCAACCCCCTTGACTACGATCCGATCCCCGTCAGCCTCAACCACATTAACGGTATGTACTGGGTCGGCATGAACACGTCTTGGATGGTGCTCGTCAATGGTCGCGGCAGTTGGATGTTCGTGGAGGTCTACACCCGGCGATTGATCCCCCTTCCTTCGACTAACACTGCACTGCTTTGGCACCGTGGCCCAGAATACTCGGAATCTTACAGTAGCCAACATGATACCAAGTTTGATTTGCCCAAGGTTGTAATCTGCCAAGTGCCCACAAGATCTGCGAATTATAAAGACTTCAGGCTAATTGCGTTCTTCAATCGCGGTCTCGCCTATCTGACAGGTCACTGCGGTAAGTGGATAAATCCGCACGTCCATCGCAGGATCATACATCCTCCATGGTTCTCTGATGCCATTGAACACAAGGGCTTCATTTACGCTGTCGACTCCTTCTATGGCTAGACGTATTGCTGGCCTACTCCAGTCATCGCTACAAACGGCTGCTACCGCGGTATGTTACTTTCCTATGATATCATGATGGCTTGCTTATATTACTGTCAACATTTGCTGAAAAAATATTCATGCTCATAACATGCTGTTCTTAAGATTGACTAAACCAACAGCCCTTTTTTATTTGACTCCAACTTGATATGATGTTGTAGGCCGCCTGGTGTCCCTACCCTTCCTAATCCCAGAACCTTTCAAAGAAAAGCGGCATGGCAGTTGCAGGTGGTTCCTGGCTCGATCAGACGACGGCGAAAGATTGATGATCGTTCACACATACCGGACGTGTTGTTTCGCAGAATACAATCACAGTCACTGCAAGGTCTTTGAGCAGGATCCCAGCTTCTCTGGGCCTTCGGGAATTTTTGACTGGAGGCTGGTAAGTAGCCTTGGTACATGCTCTCTGTTTGACGGACTGAATTATCCGATTAACCAGGAGATAACCGACGGCAAGGATCATGATGGCAACGCGGTTTCGTTCATCAGGCAAAACTGTGTGTACACAGCATACCATGCGTCTCTGCATGCACCATACCCTGATATGTACCGCCACGCTCTGCAGCCCAAAGTAGGAGAGGGGGTCGCAAGTATCAGACTTCGATCTGCTGGCTGGAGTTTCCCCCGTCAGGCACCCATCTGGTTCAAGCCATCAGTCAATCTTCGCAGCTTAATAAATAGTAACGTCTAACTGAGCTAGTTAGTTAGATGCGTACACTTGGTGTAGTAGGATCTTTATTTAGTTTGATGCATACACTTGTTCTTTTTTGGTAGCCCTTTTGTAATGATGGCTGATGTTTGGTTTGGAAGAGAGAGCTGCGTCTTCACTTTTCTGGCCTGCTTACTGCTTCTGTTGCACCCCCAGCCCTGGTTGCTGCTGCTGTTTTCAATGTACAATCAGTAGTATATTTCGTCTGTTGGTTGAATAAATGTGTTGTTAGAATGACAAACACAATGTTTTGGAAGTCATTGCATGGTTCGATCCTTTAGTGCCCCGTACCGTACGTAGCGCATACTATTTATCGTATGGAACACATTTTTTTTGAAACTCAGAACACATTTTCCACCTGTTGATAACATGCAGCCCACTGATGAAGGCCCAATAGAGAAGCCCATAATTAACTGGAAGGGAGGCTCTCACATGAATCCGGCCCAGGTACATGCTCATGGTCCCCTAAACATAAATAAGTAAATAAATAAATAAATAAAGCTAAATGCTCATGCACCAGTTCTTTGGGAAAATAGGTAGCCTAGTATTTCTTTTTGAAGAATACCCAAGCTAGGCCTGTTTGTTTTCTCCGAATTACAGGGCTGCAAATCTTTCAAGACGAGGAGGGATGCATTCCGGCCTGGCTTAAGAGTATGGTCAATGTCTGTTAAAAGTAATATCAAAAGGGGTTGAAAATTCCAAAAAAATTATAGCAAATGGGATATAAGTTTCTTTTTTTGTTTTTGTTCTTCACTGATATCTTATATGCATTTCATTGGATTTAACATGACATAGTACTAATTTATTTTTAAATTTGTTTTAGTATGGCTATTAATTTTTGGATTAAGAATATTTCGTTCCCCGGCAAGAATTTGCGAATTTTCAAAATTTCGCACATATTTAATTAATTTTTTGACCCTGGTACTGACCAAAAAATGGCCAGCAATTCTAAAAATGGAAAATGGGCTGCAATAAATTCCATATGAATTAGAAAATGAGTAAAAATTATAAAAATAATAGCAAATGGGCTATACATGCCACATATTTCGAGGCTGACTTATTTACGCAAGGTTTTGTCAGTGAACACACGATTCTAGCAGCAGTTAGTGTTGGATGTCCATCAAACGGCCGACGTGCTTCTTCAATCTCTGATCTTCCTGCTCCAGCCACCTAAACTAGCGCCGGCCGGACTGCCTGCTCCCTCCTCTTGTGGCCCACTGTGATGCCGCGCAGGCTTCCCCGGCCCACCCTACTCCCTCCGCTGGTCTGACCGCACGCAATCAACTGCCTCCTTATTACGCGAAAAAATGATTCCTCCCACTGACATCTGGGGCGCATCGGTTGGGAGGCTGACCTATGGGCCTACTAAGTTGACGCGTACGCAGGGCTTGTCAACTTAGTCAACAAACGATTCTAGCAGTAGTAACCGTTGGATTTGAATCGAACGGTCATGCTGCTTCTTCAATCGCTGCTCTTCTTGCACCAGCCGCCCAAACCAGTGCCGGGGAGACCGCCTGCTCCTGCCTCCAGTGGCTGGCTGTGCTGCCGATGAGGCCTCATCGCCCCTACTACTCCCACTGCTAGCCAGGCCCTGCGGCGACAGCAGCCTCACACCGCAGCCGAACCAGTGAACCCTCGTACTCCTCTCCGCGTGGGCATCCACTACCGCGTCTTCCCCGGCTTCATGTCGTCCCCTTCCTAGGCTTCGCCGTCATCCACCGCCTTGGTGCTCTCGGCGCGGCGTGGTCAACGTGGTCAACGACATTCCATCGGAAGAGTACTGTACGTGGAGAGGCTGACAGCTGGGTCCACGACCACATCCCGATTTTTTTGTGATTTGCCAAGTAAGTCGCTTTGTCGGGCCTGTTGGGCTGCAAATCTTTCAAGACGAGGAGAGCTTTCATTCGGCTGGCCGAGAAAATGGCCCATCAGTAATGAGAAATGGGCTGTACATTTTTAAAACACATCAAACCGACAATTAGTTTCAAATATCTTTTCTTCATTTCGAGATTTGAAATTATATTAATTTTTATGTGTGGAGAATTTGTTGGATTTTATATTGATATGCATTTATTTTTAAAATCAGTTTGAATGTGAGTCGAAATTTTGGGATTAAAAACAGTTCGGACCGCACCGAAATATGCAAAACTTCATATAATTTTTTAACCGTGGCCACAATATGGGCTGTAATGCTAACAAAAAGAATATGGGCTCCAAAAACCTTAATAATTAGCAAATGGGCTATAAATTATTAGAAATAATGGCAGATAGGCTGTATGCTATTTTCCATAGATTTGAGGCTTTTCTAAAAAAAGGTTGACGCACAAGCAGTGACTGCTGGATGGCCATCCAACGGCCGTCGTGCTTCTTCAATCTCTTCTCTTCCTGCTCCAGCCGCTCAAACAGACGCCGGCGGGACTGCCTGCTCCCTCCTCCCCGCGGCCGGCTCTACTGCCGCGCAGGCCTCACCGCCCCACCGTACTCCCATCGCTGGCCTAGCCATCCCTCTACTCACCCACACCTGCTGTTATTCTTCGGCGACGGCAGACGAACCAGTAAACCCTCGTATAGTCGTACTCTCCTCTGCGTGGGAAACAACTGTCGAGTCTTCCCTGCCTCTGTGTCGTTCCCTTCCTAGGCCTCGCCGTCGTCCACCGCCCTGGTGCTCTCGGCGCGGCCTGGTCAACGTGGTCAACGACCGACAAGTATCTGAAGTGGACTATACATGGAGAGGCCGACAGCTGGGTCCACAGCCGCACGCAAGGAAATGCCTCCTTATTACGCGCAAAATAATGATTCCTCCACCTGACATCAGGGACCCACCGAAAGGGCCTTTGTATTTCGCGAAAAAAACGTTACCGCCGCTGACAGCTCGGACCCACCAGCTATATCTTTGCACGCAAGGAAGTTCCTCCTTATTATGCTCAAAAAAATGAATACTCCCCTGCTAGCTGGGACCCACCTTGGTGGGAGGCTGACTTATGGGCCTACTAAGTTGACGGGGACGGAGGGCTTTGTCAACTTAGTCAATATGCACGATTCTAGCTCCAGTGACCGTACGATGTCCATCCAACGGCCGTAGTGCTTTTTCAACCTCTGGTCTTCTTGCTCAAGCCGCCCAAACCAGCGCCGGTCGTGCCTCGTGCTCCTGCCTCCCGTGGCCGGCTGCGATGCGGCGGAGGCCTCACCGCCCCTACTACTCCCACCGCTGGCCAGGCCATCCCTCTACTCACCCACACCCCCTGTTATTCTGTGGCGACGGCAGCCTCACACCGCAGCGAACTAGTGAACCCTCGTACTCCTCTACGCGTGGGCATCCACTGCCGCATCTTCCCCGGCTCCGCGTCGTCCACTGCCCTGGTGCTCTCAGCGCGGCGTGGTCAACGTGGTCAAGGAACGGCTTCCATCAAACTTGGACTGTACATGGAGAGGCTGACAGCTGGGTCCACGGCCGCAGCAAAGAAGTGCCTCCTTATTACATGCAAAATAATTATTCCTCCACCTAACAGCGGGGCCCACCGGATGGGCCACCGTATTTCACGAAAAAAACGTTTCCCCCTGACTGCTGGGACCCACCAGCTACATCTTCGCACGCAAGGAAGTGCGTCTGGGCAAAAAAATGATTCTCCCCCTGACTGCTGGGACCCACCAGCTACATCTTCGCAGGCAAGGAAGTGCCTGATAGTCGGGACCCACCTGGTCGAAGCGTACGTAGCGTTGTCATTCTGGCCGCGAACGTGTACGTACATACTGGTCGATGTAGAGGCGCGCATGTGTTGTAGTAGAGGCGCGCACGTGTCGTAGTAGAGGCGCGCACATAGCATTTACACGTACGTACAGTGACCAGGGTGCAAGAAAGAAAATACGGCCACGTATGTGTACATACGGGCGGGGTCTCGAACGCCTACTCGCGCATACGTGCGGCGATGGCTCGTGTACATGGCTGGGTCGGAACGGAGAAACAACGTCGTCGTCGTGTTCATGGGGAGGCAATGAGATGCGTCGTGTTCATGGGGAGGCAACGGAATGCGTCGTGTTCATCGGGAGGGCTTGGACGGAACAGACGATGTAAACGAGGCCTGGCGTACCGCAGAATGGAGGAAATGGCCTTGTGTTCGACCGGCCACGTTCGAAACGGGATCCTGTTCATCGGGAGGGGTCTGGTGTACCGCAAAACGGAGGAAACGGACCTCCTACGGTCGAAACGGGGGTCCTATTGATCGGGAGGGGTGTGGCATACCGCAAAACAGAGGAAACTGACTTGTGTTGGAGCGCTACGGTCGAAACGGGGGTCTTGTTCATCGAGAGGGGTGTGGCATACCGCAAAACGGGACTCCACGGGATACTGTTCATCTCCACCGTCGACCTCCTCCAGCCTCCACGGGCTCCTATTCATCCAGCCTCCACGGGCTCCTGTTCATCCAGCCTCCACCGCGCGCTACTCCACCGGCTACTGTTCAACCACCCCTCCACCATCTACTGTTCATCCACCCCTCCACCGTCTACTGTTCATCCAGCCCTCCACACCATGGGGTCCTATTCAACCACCCCTCCACCGTCTACTATTCATCCAGCCCTCCACACCACGGGGTCCTGTTCATCCACCCCTCCACGGGCACCCCTCCACCGTCTAGTGTTCATCCAGCCGTCCACCACACCACGGGGTCCTGTTCATCCAGAGGCACCGCCGCCGCTCACTGTTTATCCAACCCCCCCGCAACGCTCACTGTCATCCCATTGATCGACTTCAGTTAGTAGCAGTAGCGAAGGAATCGCTCGATCGGGTTCAGTTAATAGCCATCGATCGATCGCTCGGGTTCAGTAACGCGTAGCCTGCAGTGCAATCGCTCGGGTTCAGTTAGAGCCCAACGCCTCGCTCGAGTTCAGTTAGAGCCAACACCTCGCACACACGCGCGTACGTGTACGAGAGAAACGCGCATCGCTCGGCCCCCGACCTCCCACCGTAACCGGGAACTCCCTGAAATTTTCCTCCCCCTCGCTTCTACCACGGTTTTTTCATCATGGACGGCCCAAAGAATGTCATGCAGCTGCGTCTCCGGCCCGCCCAGGATGAAAAGCCCATTTTCTGTCATGATTTTTTGTCATAGAAGTAGGAGCCCACCACATCTATGATGATACCGGGTTTTGTCACAATTATCGTCATAGAAGTGTCATATGTATGACAGATTTTTTTTGTTCAGCCCAAAATGTCACAGATGTGTCTTTTTTGTAGTGTAGGAGAGGGACGTGGAAGGGTCATCAGACGACTCTCCAGAAGATTCTGAGCCAGGAGGCCGGTGAGAAGAGGCTTCATCTCCGGCTTCAACATCAAACCGAGCAAACTTCGACTGGTATTTCTCAAAAGAAGTCACATGAGACTCAGAGCCGTGAGCAATGTCCATACCAGATGCACGCATACCATCCTTAAGATCCTTCATGCTCTCCTTCCTAGACTTGTGTTCCTCCCACTGCTTCTTATGCATATCTTGCTGAAGACAAAACATGTTCTTGATAAGACGCCAAATTTTGTTGCTCTTCTTGGACCCGGAGTCACTGGGCTCCCCACGATGAAAAGTATGTGAGCGGGGACGGAGCTCAAAGTGGTGTGGATTTCTAGCATGTAGCTCCTCTTCCTCCTCATCTTCACCCTCATGAGCAGTTGCCTTGCCCTTCTTAACAAGCAAGTTAACACTGGAGTGGCCAGTCAGAAGCCGACCCGCAAGTGCATCAGGAGCAACCTCAGCAATCAAAGCAGTAATGTATGGAGAATAGATAGGAACCTTGCGGTTCATTACCACACTGTACATCTCATGCCACATAAAGTCCATCACATCAATGGGGCCCTGCTTGGAGTTATGACAAGTGTAGTGAAGAAGGTTGATGAGGTGGCCATGAATCTTGTTCTTGTCACCCACCTTGACCGCAAGGATCTCTCGAAAGATACGGTGCATGATGTCATAGAAAGGCAGAAGATCACTAATAGATCCAACCTTTCTGGACGGAGGATACAAATCAGCCAAGTGAATAGCTTGGAAGACCCCTTTATCGTGAATCTTGTGGCCACGGTCAGCAGTAATGTAAGTATACTCATAGCGTAGAAGACCGCCCAGGACGGAGAACGGAGCAGAGAATTCTCATTACCACTCATCCAAGTAAGAGTGCGTTGCATATCAGTCCCAAAATGCACAGTGGCATAGAATTGAGCCACAAGAGGCGGAGACACTTCATGTTGAAAGCGCATGAGTGGAAGGAGGTTGAGCTTCACACACATGTTCTGGATCCCCTCAAAGTAAGCAGAGTTTGTTGGAGTCTTGTCAAAGTGAGCAATGTTGATACTCTTCTGAATGGCACACTTGTTGAAGAACTGAGAAAAAAATCTCTTCATAGTTGCGTTGCTGGAAAAGTATCCAAAACATGGAATCAGCCACATGACCACGGTCTTGACGATAGGGATTGACACGGCGCAGAGCAATCCACTCCGGTGCGGGCATTTCCTTCATGGTGACTGTCTCAGGAGGAGGAGTTTGTACATTTTTTGCTTTTGCCTTCTTGGAAGTGGTCTTCCGCTTCTTGGAGTGGGCGGGAGCAGCAGGAGGAGATGCACTGTCTTCAGCCTCAACATCTTCCTCAGGATGGCAGTCAAACATGTTCTCACGCCCTAAAACAACAGCCGTTGTCTTCTTGACCCTAGCTTTGGTTTTCCGTTCATACACCTTGGATGAGTGAGTACACGAACCGGACCCTCCTGCTAACAAAGATAGAGAATAACATGGGGATATAATAAGTACACAAGCCTAAAAAAAGGAAAATCAAAGAATCTCACTGGTCGAAAATTTGACAGAACTCTGCTTAGGCCGGAAGTTCCGGGGTGGACGGAAGTTCCGGAAGCCGGAAGTTCCGGGGAGCCCGGAAGTTCTGGCCAACGGAAGTACCGGCCCAGCCCGAACATGGAAACCCTAGCGAGGCCGGAAGGTCCGGCCTGCCCGGAAGTTCCGGGCACCAACATGGTCGCAGGGTTCCTTCCGAATCTCAGTAGGGGACTGACATGGATTGACCAATTTGAGAAATGGAAGTCATGGAGCACTGTAGATCTAAAGTGGATGCATGGCTTGAGAATGTGAGGTTGGTTTTATCTTAGAACCATAAGCGTAGCCTACAATCCCTAGGAATCTAGAGAGAGCAGAGAGAAGCTTAGCTTACCTTCCTCCATGGAGATGGTGGAGAGGACAGATCCCCTCCAAGCACGATGAAAGGGAAGAAGGGGCCGGAGGTTCCGGGGGCCGACAGCTCGCCCGGAATTTGCCGATAGGTGAGGGGAACTACAGGGAGAGAGAGCAGTGGAACAGAGAAGAAGGCAAAAACAGAGAAGAAGGGAAAAACACAAGAGCAACAACGAGAACACTCAAATAGAGAGAGAAAAACACCGGACAAACACACAGAAAAAGAAATGTAGAAATGAAGAATAAGTCCAGCCTCTCTAAGAGAGGGCGGTGGACGAGTCTGCTACGTCTTGAGCTCGCATTGGTTTTCACCGAAGAGGAAGGGATGATGCAGCAGAGTAGCGTAAGTATTTCCCTTAGTTTTTGAGAACCAAGGTATCAATCCAGTAGGAGCCCACACTCAAGTCCCTCGTACCTGCACAAAGCGATAGCTACTCGCAACCAACGTGATTAGGGGTTGTCAAGCCCTTCACGGTCACTTACGAGAGTGAGATCTGATAGATAGAATATTTTTGGTATTTTTGATATAAAGATGCAAAGTAAAAAGTAAAAGCAAAGTAAATAGCAAAACAATATAAAAGTGATGGAGATTGATATGATGAGAATAGACCCGGGGGCCATAGGTTTCACTAGTGGCTTCTCTCAAGAGCATACGTATTCTACGGTGGGTGAACAAATTACTGTTGAGCAATTGATAGAATTGTGCATAATTATGAGAATATCTAGGCATGATCATGTATATAGGCATCACGTCCGTGATAAGTAGATCGAAATGATTCTGCATCTACTACTATTACTCCACTCATCGACCGCTATCCAGCATGCATCTAGAGTATTAAGTTAAAAACAGAGTAACGCCTTAAGCAAGATGACATGATGTAGAGAGATAAATTCATGCAATATGAAATAAACCCCATCTTGTTATCCCCGATGGCAACGATACAATACGTGCCTTGCTGCCCCTTCTGTCACTGGGTAAGGACACCGCAAGATCGAACCCAAAGCTAATCACTTCTCCCATGGCAAGAACTACCAATCTAGTTGGCCAAACCAAATGGATAATTCGAAGAGACTTGCAAAGATAACGAATCATGCATAAAAGAATTCAGAGAAGATTCAAATATTATTCATAGATAGACTTGATCATAAACCCACAATTCATCAATCTCAACAAACACACCGCAAAAAGAAGATTACATTGAATAGATCTCCACAAGAGAGGGGGAGAACTTTGTATTGAGATTCAAAGAGAGAGAAGAAGCCATCTAGCTACTAACTATGGACCCAAAGGTCCGAGGTAAACTACTCACACTTCATCGGAGGGGCTAGGATGATGTAGAAGCCCTCCGTGATGACGGCCCTCTTCTGGCGGAGCTCCGGAACAGGCCCCAAGATGGGATCTCGTGGATACAGAAAGTTGCGGCGGTGCAATTAGGTTTTTGGCTCCTATTCTGATTGTTTGGGGGTACGTGTGTATATATAGGAGGAAGGAGTACGTCGGTGGAGCACCGAGGGGCCCACGAGGCAGGGGGCGCGCCCTAGGGGGGGCGCCCCCACCCTCGTGACCACCTCTTTGATCCCTTGTAGTAGGGTCCAAGTCTCCCAGATCACGTTCGGTGAGAAAATCACGTTTCCGAAGATTTTATTCTGTTTGGACTCCGTTTGATATTCTGTTTATCCAAAACACTGAAATAGGCAAAAAACAGCAATTCTAGGATGGGCCTCCGGTTAATAGGTTAGTCCCAAAAATAATATAAAAGTGGAAAATAAAGCCCAATATAGTACAAAACAGTAGATAATATAGCATGGAGCAATCAAAAATTATAGATACGTTGGAGACGTATTAGGCATCCCCAGGCTTAATTCCTGCTCGTCCTCGAGTAGGTAAATGATAAAAAGAGAATTTTTGATGCGGAGTGCTACTTGGCATAATTTCAATGCAAATCTTCTTAATTGTGGTATGAATATTCAGATTAGAAGGTTTCAAGACAAAAGTTTATATTGACATACAACATAATAATACTTCAAGCATACTAACAAAGCAATTATGTCTTCTCAAAATAACATGGCCAAAGAAAGTTATCCCTACAAAATCATATAGTCTGGCTATGCTCCATCTTCCCCACACAAAGTATTTAAATCATGCACAACCCCGATGACAAGCCAAGCAATTGTTTCATACTCTAACTTTTTCAAAACTTTTCCAATCTTCACGCAATACATGAGCGTGAGCCATGGATATAGCACTATAGGTGGAATAGAATGGTGGTTGTGGAGAAGACAAAAAAGGAGAAGATAGTCTCACATCGACTAGGCGTATCAACGGGCTATGGATCAATAGATATCAATGTGAGTGAGAAGGGATTGCCATGCAATGGATGCACTAGAGCTATAAATGTATGAAAGCTCAACAAAAGAATCTAGTGGGTGTGCATCCAACTTGCTTGCTTAAGAAGACCTAGGGAAATTTGAGGAAGCCCATCATTGGAATATACAAGCCAAGTTCTATAACATAAAATTCCCACTAGTATATGAAAATGACAACATATGAGACTCTCTATATGAAGAACATGGTGCTACTTTGAAGCACAATATATGAGACTTGCTATATCATGGTGCTACTTTGAAGCACAAGTGTGGAAAAAAGGATAGTAGCATTGCCCCTTTTATTTATTTATATTTTTTTGGGCCTTCTTTTTTTTTCTTTGGCCTTTCTCTTTTTTTTGGGACAATGCTCTATTGAATGATGATCATCACACTTCTATTTATTTACAACTCAATGATTACAACTCGATACTAAAACAAAGTATGACTCTGTATGAATGCCTCCGGCGGTGTACCAGGATATGCAATGAATCACGAGTGACAAGTATGAAAGAATTATGAACGGTGGCTTTGCCACAAATACTATGTCAACTACATGATCATGCTAAGCAATATGACAATGATGGATGTGTCATGATGAACTAGATGGTGGAAAGTTGCATGGCAATATATCTTGGAATGGCTATGGAAATGCCATAATAGGTAGGTATGGTGGCTGTTTTGAGGAAGGTATATGGTAGGTGTATGATACCGATGAAAGTTGCGCGGTATGAGAGAGGCTAGCAAAGATGGAAGGGTGAGAGTGCGTATAATCCATGGACTCAACATTAGTCATAAAGAACTCATATACTTATTGCAAAAATTTAGAATTATCAAAGCAAAGTGTTATGCGCATGCTCCTAGGGGGATAGATTGGTAGGAAAAGACCATCGCTCGTCCCCGACCGCCACTCATAATGAAGACAATCAATAAATAAATCATGCTCCGACTTCATCACATAACGGTTCACCATACGTGCATGCTACGAGAATCACAAACTTCAACACAAGTATTCTTTAAATTCACAACTACTCAACTAGCATGACTTTAATATTATCACCTCCATATCTCAAAACAATTATCATGCTTCAATCTTTTCTTAGTATTCAACACACTCAAAAGAAAGTTTCACAAATCTTGAATACCAAGCATATTATTATTAGGCAAATTACCATGCTATTAAGAGACTCTCAAATTAATTTAAGTGAAGCATGAGAGATCAATAGTTTCTTTAAAACGAATCCACCACCGTGCTCTAAAAGATCTAAGTGAAGCACATAGAGCAAAATTATCTAGCTCAAAAGATATAAGTGAAGCACATAGAGCAAAATTATCTAGCTCAAAGGATATAAGCGAAGCACATAGAGCAAAATTATCTATCTCAAAGGGTATAAGTGAAGCACATAGAGCAAAATTATCTAGCTCAAAAGATATAAGTGAAGCACATAGAGCAAAATTATCTAGCTCAAAAGATATAAGTGAAGCACATAGAGTATTCTATCAAATTTTAATTCATATATGGCTCTATCAAAAGGTGTTTACAGCAAGGATGATTGTGGCATACTAACAAACAAAGACACAAATAATACAAGACGCTCCAAGCAAAACACATATCATGTTGGTGAATAAAAATATAGCTCCAAGTAAATTACCGGTGGAAGTGGACGAAAAGAGGGGATGCCTTCCGGGGCATCCCCAAGCTTTGACTTTTTGGTGTCCTTGGATTATCTTGGGGGTGCCATGGGCATCCCCAAGCTTAGGCTCTTGCCACTCCTTGTTCCATGATCCATCAAAAGAATTCACCCAAAACTTGAAAACTTCACAACACAAAACTCAAGATAGAAAACTCGTGAGCTCTGTTAGCGAAAGAAAACAAAAGACCACTTCAAGGTACTGTAATGAACTCATTATTTATTTATATTGGTGTTAACCCTACTGTATTCCAACTTCTCTATGGATTATAAACTATTTTACCAACCATAGATTCATCAAAATAAGCAAACAACACACGAAAAACAGAATCTGTCAAAAACAGAATAGTCTGTAGTAATCTGTAGCTAGCGCAATATCTGGAACCCTAAAAATTCTAAAATAAATTTCTGGACGTGAGGAATTTATCTATTAATCATATTCAAAAAGAATTAACTAAATATCACTCTTCAAACAAAAATTACAGCAGTTCTCGTGAGCGCTAAAGTTTCTGTTTTTTACAGCAAGTTCAACAAGACTTTCCCCAAGTCTTCCCAACGGTTCTACTTGGCACAAACACTAATTAAACACAAAAAAACACAACCAAAACAGAGGCTAAATAATTTATTTATTACTAAACAGTAGCAAAAAGCAAGGAATAAAAAAAATTGGGTTGCCTCCCAACAAGCGCTATCGTTTAACGCCCCTAGCTAGGCATAACGAGCAAGAATAGATCTAGGTATTGCCATCTTTGGTAGGCAATCCATAAGTGGATCTCATGATAGTTTCATATGGTAATTTTATTTTATTTCTTGGAAAGTGTTCCATGCCCTTTTTTAATGGAAATTGAAATCTAATATTCCCTTCCTTCATATCAATAATTGCACCAACCGTTCTAAGGAAAGGTCTACCAAGACTAATAGGGCAAGAAGGATTGCAATCTATATCAAGAACATGAAATCTACGAGCACATAATTCCTATTTGCAACAATAAGAACATCATTAATTCTTCCCATAGGTTTCTTAATAGTGGAACCCGCAAGATGCAAGTTTAGAGAGCAATCATCAAAATTACGGAAATCTAGTAAATCACACAAAGTCTTGGGAATAGTGGAGACACTAGCACCCAAATCAAACAAAGCATAAAACTCATGATCTTTAATTTTAATTTTAATAGTTGGTTCCCACTCATCATAGAGTTTTCTAGGGATAGAAACTTTCAACTCAAGTTTCTCTTCATAAGATTGCATCAAGGCATCAACAATATGTTCGGTGAAAGCTTTATTTCGACTATAAGCATGTGGAGAATTTAGCACGGATTGCAACAAGGAAATACAATCAATCAAAGAGAAACTTTCATAATTAAATTCCTTGAAATCCAATATAGCGGGTTCAGCAACATCTATATTTTTATTTCTTTCAATCCCACTTTCATCAATTTCATCATTAAGATCTAAACACTCCGAATTTTTAGAATGCCTTCTAGGTAAAGGAAGATCATATTCAGTTTCATCAAGATTCATATTGCAAAATAAAGATTTAATTGGAGACACATCAATAACTTTTAGATCTTCATCTTGATTTTCATAGGAATTGGAAGAACACGCTTTAATAAAGGCATCTTTGGAAGCACGCATCCTAGCGGTTCTTTCTTTACACTCATCAATTGAAATTCTCATGGATTTTAGAGACTCATTAATATCATGCTTAGGTGGAATAGATCTAAGTTTCAAAGCATCAACATCAAGAGCAATTCTATCAATGTTCCTAGCCAAATCATCAATCTTAAGCAATTTTTCTTCAATCATAGCATTAAAATTCTTTTGTGAAGAAATAAATTCTTTAATATTAGATTCAAAATCAGAGGGCATCTTATTATAATTTCCATAAGAGTTGTTGTAGGAATTCCCATAATTATTAGAAGGATTATTAGGATATGGCCTAGGATTAAAATTCCCTCTATAAGCGTTGTTACCAAAATTATTCCTACCAACAAAATTCACATCCATAGATTCATTATTATTCTCAATCAAAGTAGACAAAGGCATATCATTAGGATCAGAAGAAACACTCTTAGTAGCAAATAATTTCATAAGTTCATCCATCTTTCCACTCAACACATTAATTTCTTCTATCGCATGCACTTTTTTATTAGAAGTTCTTTAAGTATGCCATTGAGAATAATTAACCATAATATTATCTAGGAGTTTAGTAGCATCTCCTAAAGTGATTTCCATAAAAGTGCCTCCCGCGGCCGAATCTAAAAGATTTCTAGAAGCAAAATTCAATCCGGCATAAAAATTTGTATAATCATCCATAAATTCAAACCATGAGTAGGGCAATTACGTATCATTAATTTCATTCTCTCCCAAGCTTGTGCAACATGTTCATGATCAAGTTGTTTAAAGTTCATTATATCGTTTCTAAGAGAGATGATCTTAGCGGGAGGAAAATACTTAGAGATAAAAGCATCTTTGCACTTGTTCCATGAATCAATACTATTCTTAGGCAAAGACGAAAACCAAGCTTTAGCACGATCTCTAAGCGAAAAAGGAAATAGCTTCAATTTAACGACATCATTATTGACATCTTTTTTCTTTTTCATATCACATAAATCAACGAAGCTATTCAGATGAGTAGCGGCATCTTCACTAGGAAGGCCGACGAATTGATCTTTCATAACAAGATTCAACAAAGCAGTATTAATTTCACAAGATTCAGCATCGGTAAGAGGACCAATCAGAGTGCTAAGGAAATCATTATTATTGGTATTGGTGAAGTCACACAATTTGGTAGTATCTTGAGCCATCGCGACAAACAAGCAATCTAACACACGGGCAAACAAAAGCAAGCGGGCAAAAAGAGGCAAATAGAGAGGGAGGATAGAGAGAGAGAGGGGGCGAATAAAACAGCAAGGGTGAATTGGGGGGAGAGGAAAACGAGAGGCAAATGGCAAATAATGTAATGCAAGAGATAGGGATTGTGATGGGTACTTGGTATGTTGACTTTTTGCGTAGACTCCCCGGCAACGGGGCCAGAAATCCTTCTTGCTACGTCTTGAGCTCACGTTGGTTTTCCCCGAAGAGGAAGGGATGATGCAGCAGAGTAGCGTAAGTATTTCCCTCAGTTTTTGAGAACCAAGGTGTCAATCCAATAGGAGCCCACGCTCAAGTCCCTCGTACCTACACAAAGCGATAGCTACTTGCAACCAACGCGATTAGGGGTTGTCAAGCCCTTCACGGTCACTTATGAGAGTGAGATCTGATAGATAGAATATTTTTGGTATTTTTGATATAAAGATGCAAAGTAAAAAGTAAAAGCAAAGTAAATAGCAAAACAATATAAAAGTGATGGAGATTGATATGATGAGAATAGACCCGGGAGACATAGGTTTCACTAGTGGCTTCTCTCAAGAGCATAAGTATTCTACGGTGGGTGAACAAATTACTGTTGAGCAATTGATAGAATTGTGCATAATTATGAGAATATCTAGGCATGATCATGTATATAGGCATCACATCCGTGACAAGTAGATCGAAACGATTCTGCATCTACTACTATTACTCCACTCATCGACCGCTATCCAGCATGCATCTAGAGTATTAAGTTAAAAATAGAGTAACACCTTAAGCAAGATGACATGATGTAGAGAGATAAATTCATGCAATATGAAATAAACCCCATCTTGTTATCCTCGATGGCAACGATACAATACGTGCCTTGCTGCCCCTTCTGTAACTGGGTAAGGACACCGCAAGATCGAACCCAAAGCTAAGCACTTCTCCCATGGCAAGAACTACCAATCTAGTTGGCCAAACAAAATGGATAATTCGAAGAGACTTGCAAAGATAACCAATCATGCATAAAAGAATTCAGAGAAGATTCAAATATTATTCATAGATAGACTTGATCATAAACCCACAACTCATCGATCTCAACAAACACACCGCAAAAAGAAGATTACATCGAATAGATCTCCACAAGAGAGGGGGAGAACTTTGTATTGAGATTCAAAGAGAGGGAAGAAGCCATCTAGCTACTAACTATGGACCCGAAGGTCTAAGGTAAACTACTCACACTTCATCGGAGGGGCTAGGATGATGTAGAAGCCCTCCGTGATGAAGGCCCTCTTCCGGCGGAGCTCCGAAACAAGCCCCGAGATGGGATCTCGTGGATACAGAAAGTTGCGGCGGTGGAATTAGGTTTTTGGCTCCTATTCTGATCGTTTGGGGGTACGTGTGTATATATAGGAGGAAGGGGTACATCGATGGAGCACCGAGGGGCCCATGAGGCAGGGGGCGCGCCCTAGGGGGGGTGCCCCCCACCCTCGTGACTACCTCTTTGATCCCTTGGAGTAGGGTCCAAGTCTCCTGGATCGCGTTCGGTGAGAAAATCACGTTTTCGAAGATTTTATTCCGTTTGGACTCCGTTTGATATTTTGTTTATCCGAAACACTGAAATAGGCAAAAAACAGCAATTCTGGGCTGGGCCTCCGGTTAATATGTTAGTCCCAAAAATAATATAAAAGTGGAAAATAAAGCCCAATATAGTCCAAAACAGTAGATAATATAGCATGGAGCAATCAAAAATTATAGATACATTGGAGATGTATCAGAGTCCACCATGTTTGAGTATGTGTGACTTGGTACTGCGAAGATTTTAACCTTGAGCCCAACATCACAACTCCATCATTTAAAGTACTAGGTCACAAAGTGAGAACATAGTAACTTTGAGAGTGTTTGGTTTATTTATGCATCATATAGGGTGAGATAACTCATGGGTTGAATGTCTCGCCCTAAATACATGCCTACATCTAGACACGACATTATGAAAATGCATGAATGGGTACTAGATTTCACATAATATTGTCAAGCTCCAAGATACCAAGTTCACGCCTAAGTTGACAAAACCTTGCTTCATCCAATGGCTTGGTGAAAATACTTGCAAGTTGCATATCTGTGCCAACATGAGCAATGTCAATATCACCCTTCTCCACATGATCTCTCAAGAAGTGGTACCTAATGTTAATGTGCTTGGTGAGGGTATGATATTTGGGGTTCTCAGCAATATTAATGGCACTTTCATTATCACATAGAAGAGGCACATGTCTATAGGTGATATCGTAATCCTTCAAAGTTTGCCTCATCCATAGTAACTGAGTTGCACAACTGGCGGTTGCAATATATTCAGCTTCGGCGGTGGAGAGGGCAACATAGTTTTGCTTCTTAGAGGACCAACTTACCAAGGAGCGTCCAAGAAATTGACATGCACCAGAGGTGGATTTACGATCCACTTTGTCTCCAGCCCAATCCGCATCTGTGTACCCAATGAGATCAAACTTAGCATCCTTGGGGTACCATAGACCCAACTTTGGGGTGTGAACAAGGTATCTAAGAATATGCTTAACCACCTTATGATGGCTTTCCCTAGGGGAAGCTTGAAATCTAGCACACATGCATACACTAAACATGATGTCTGGTCTAGATGCACAAAGATAAAACAATGAACCAATCATAGAGCGGTATTTAGATGGGTCGAAGGGGATACCGTTTGAGTCTTCAGTGAGTACAATTTTGGTTGGCATGGGTGTGTTACATGGGCTAGCATCAGTCATGCCAAATTTTTCTAGGATATCCTTGAGGTATTTTGCTTGAGACAAGAAAATTCCTTCTTGAAATTGTTGAATTTGAAATCCGATGAAGAACTTCAAATCTGCATTGAGTGAAATTTCAAAATTCTTGGTCGTTGATGCCGCAAACTTCTTGCATAAATGAATGTTAGGAGAACCAAAAATGATATCATCTACATAGATTTGGCATAAGATCAAATCACCTTTGTCCCTCTTAGTAAAAAGAGTGGGATCGATCACCCCTCTCACAAAGCCATCATTGAGTAAAAACTTCTTAAGATGATCATACCAAGCACGAGGTGCTTGTTTGAGGCCATACAAAGCCTTATGAAGTTTATACACATAGTCTTTGTGATCGGGGTCAATGAACCCAGGCGGTTGTGATACATATACTTCTTCTTGTAGAGGGCCGTTAAGGAAAGCACTCTTCACATCCATTTGATGTAATGTAAAGCCATTGAAAGCAACATAAGCAAGTAAGTTGCAAATGGATTCAAGACGGGCAACGGGGGCAAAGGTCTCACCAAAGTCCAAACCTTCAACTTGTGAGTACCCTTGTGCCACTAACCTTGCCTTGTTGCGGATGATCACACCATTCTCATCTTGCTTGTTCTTGAAAATCCACTTTGTTCCAATGACGTTGTGTTCCGTAGTTGGCCTCTTTACTAATGACCACACTTGATTTCCCTCAAAACTATTCAACTCTTCTTGCATAGCAATGAGCCAATCGTTGTCTATCAATGCATCTTGTACCTTGAGAGGCTCAACACTAGACACAAAAGAGAAGTGAGCACAAAAGTTTGTCAATTGTTTACGAGTGACTCTACCTTCCGATATGCCAGTGAGGATCTTATCAACATCAACACGACCGGCCACTCGAGGCATGATGGAGGTTAAGGTTTCGCGAAGTTCAACTTCATGTCCATCATCCACGTCCTCAACATATGGATCATTAATGTGTGGTGGAAAATCTTCTTCTTCTTGCATTTGTTGAGGTTCATTGTCAATGATTGCACCTTCTTGTACTTGCCCTTGAGGATGATCTTGTTCTTGATGATTATCATGAAGAGGAACTTGATCATCATCTTGTACTTGGACTATGGGCATTGGTTGAGTAATAGGGGCTTGTGGTGGTATGGGTGTTGAAGTTGTTTGATGATGTGTGAGGCTTTCATCTTCTTCTTCTTCATCATGAGGTTCTTGTTCCATTGGGAGAAGTGCACCAACACTCATGGTCAAAATATCTTGAGACGAATCTTCTTCACCTACATCACTTAGATCAACTTGCTCCCCATGGGAGCCATTAAACTCATCAAACACCACGTCACAAGTTTCTACAACACATCCATTGGATTTGTTGTAGACTCTATAGACGTGAGAGTTTGATCCATAGCCAACAAATATACCCTCGGTTGTTTTGGATTGAAATTTTCCTAACCATTCCTTTTTGTTGAGGATGAAACATTTGCACCCAAATACACGGAAGTACTTGACATTTGGCTTGTTCCCGGTTAGGAGATCATATGGAGTCTTTTCCATTATTTTGCGGAGGAAGAGTCGATTTGATGCATGACACGCGGTGTTGATAGCCTCGGCCCAAAAACTGTGTGGAGACTTGTATTCATCCAACATGGACCTTGCCATCTCCACAAGTGTACGATTCTTCCTTTCTGCAACACCATTTTGTTGAGGGGTGTATGGTGCGGAATATTGATGTTCAGTCCCTTCATCACTAAGAAATCCTTCCAAGGTGTAATTCTTGAACTCGGAACCATTATCACTTCTTATTGCCATGATTTCTTTGTCAAACTTGCATTGTGCTTGCTTGGCAAAATCAATGAAGGTGATCTTCGTCTCGTCTTTGGACTTGAGGAAAAACACCCATGTGTATCTTGAGTAATCATCCACAATGACAAGTCCATACTTTTTCCCACCAAGACTATCCCATGAAGGAGGCCCAAAAAGATCCACATGAAGGAGCTCCAAAGGCCTTGAAGTAGACACAATATTCTTGGGTGGGTGCTTTGATTGATGTTGCTTCCCGGCTATGCATACACTACACACACGATCTTTCTCAAAAGAGACATTTGTTAGTCCAAGGATGTGATTTCTCTTTAAGAGATCTTGAAGATTTCTCATGCCGACATGGGCTAGCCGACAATGCCATAGCCACCCCTTGTCGGCCTTGGCCATTAGACAAGTTGCATGGAATGTGCTCTCTTTCGAGAAATCAACCATGTAAAGGTTGCCATCCAACTCTCCAACAAAGTGAAGGAAATATGCCCTAGAGGCAATAATAAAGTTATTATTTATTTCCTTATATCATGATAAATGTTTATTATTCATGCCAGAATTGTATTAACCGGAAACATAATACATGTGTGAATACATAGACAAACAGAGTGTCACTAGTATGCCTCTACTTGACTAGCTCGTTGATCAAAGATGGTTATGTTTCCTAACCATAGACATCAGTTGTCATTTGATTAACGGGATCACATCATTAGGAGAATGATGTGATTGACTTGACCCATTCTGTTAGCTTAGCACTTGATCGTTTAGTTTGTTGTTATTGCTTTCTTCATGACTTATACATGTTCCTATGACTATGAGATTATGCAACTCCTGTTTACCGGAGGAACACTTTGTGTGCCACCAAACGTCACAACGTAACTGGGTGATTATAAAGGTGTTCTACAGGTCTCTCCGAAGGTACTTGTTGGGTTGGCGTATTTCGAGATTAGGATTTGTCACTCCGATTGTCGGAGAGGTATCTCTGGGCCCACTCGGTAATGCACATCACTATAAGCCTTGCAAGCATTGCAACTAATGAGTTAGTTGCGGGATGATGCATTACGAAACGAGTAAAGAGACCTGCCGGTAATGAGATTGAACTAGGTATTGAGATACCGATGATCGAATCTCGGGCAAGTAACATACTGATGACAAAGGGAACAACATATGTTATTATGCAGTCTGACCGATAAAAGATCTTCGTAGAATATGTGGGAGACAATATGAGCATCCAGGTTCCGCTATTGGTTATTGACCGGAGACGTGTCTCGGTCATGTCTACATAGTCCTCGAACCCGTAGGGTCCGCACGCTTAACGTTTCGATGACAGTTATATTATGAGTTTATATGTTTTGATGTACCGAAGGTTGTTCGGAGTCCCAGATGTGATCACGGATATGACGAGGAGTCTCGAAATGGTTGAGACATGAAGTTGATATATTGGAAGCCTATGTTTGGATATCGGAAGTGTTCCGGGTGAAATCGGGATTTTACCGGAGTACCGGGAGGTTACCGGAACCCCCTGGGGACTTAATGGGCCTTAGTGGGCCTAGGTGGAAGAGAGGAGAGGCGGCTAGGGCTGGGCTGTGCGCCCCTCCCCCCGGTCCGAATAGGACAAGGAGAGGGGGGCGGCGCCCCCCTTCCTTCTTCTCCTCCACTCTTTCCCCCTCCCAAGTCCTAATCCAACTAGGAAAAGGGGGGAGTCCTACTCCCGGTGGGAGTAGGACTCCTCCTGGCGCGCCTCCTCCCTGGCCGGCCGCACGCCCCTTGCTCCTTTATATATGAGGGCAGGGGGTACCCCATAGACACAACAATAGATCGTTTGATCTTTTAGCCGTGTGCGGTGCCCCCCTCCACCATAGTCCACCTCGATAATATTGTAGCGGTGCTTAGGCGAAGCCCTGCGTCGGTAGAACATCAACATCGTCACCACGCCGTTGTGCTGACGGAACTATCCCTTAACACTCGGCTGGATCAGAGTTCGAGGGACGTCATCGGGCTGAACATGTGCTGAACTCGAAGGTGCCGTGCGTTTGGTACTTGATCGGTCGGACCGTGAAGACGTACTACTACATCAACCGTGTTGTGCTAACGCTTCCGCTTACAGTCTTCGAGGGTACGTGGACAACATTCTCCCCTCTCATTGCTATGCATCACTATGATCTAGCGTGTGCGTAGGATTTTTTTTTTGAAATTACTACGTTCCCCAACAGTGGCATCCGAGCCAGGTTTTATGTGTAGATGTCATATGCACGAGTAGAACACAAGTGAGTTGTGGGCGATATAAGTCATACTGCTTACCAGCATGTCATACTTTGGTTCGACGGTATTGTTGGATGAAGCAGCCCGGACCGACATTACACGTATGCTTACGCGAGACTGGTTCTACCGACGTGCTTTGCACACAGGTGGCTGGCGGGTGTCGGTTTCTCCAACTTTAGTTGAACCGAGTGTGGCTACGCCCAGTCCTTGCGAAGGTTAAAACAACACCAACTTGACAAACTATCGTTGTGGTTTTGATGCGTAGGTAAGAATGGTTCTTGCTAAGCCCGTAGCAGCCACGTAAAACTTGCAATGACAAAGTAGAGGACGTCTAACTTGTTTTTGCAGGGCATGTTGTGATGTGATATGGTCAAGACATGATGCTAAATTTTATTGTATGAGATGATCATGTTTTGTAACCGAGTTATCGGCAACTGGCAGGAGCCATATGGTTGTCGCTTTATTGTATGCAATGCAATCGCCCTGTAATGCTTTACTTTATCACTAAGCGGTAACGATAGTCATGGAAGCATAAGATTGGCGAGACGACAATGATGCTACGATGGAGATCAAGGTGTCACGCCGGTGACGATGGTGATCATGACGGTGCTTCAGAGATGGAGATCACAAGCACAAGATGATGATGGCCATATCATATCACTTATATTGATTGCATGTGATGTTTATCTTTTATGCATCTTATCTTGCTTTGATTGACGATAGCATTATAAGATTATCTCTCACTAAATTTCAAGATAAAAAGTGTTCTCCCTGAGTATGCACCCTTGCCAAAGTTCGTCGTGCCCAGACACCACGTGATGATCGGGTGTGATAAGCTCTATGTCCATCTACAACGGGTGCAAGCCAGTTTTGCACACGCAGAATACTTAGGTTAAACTTGATGAGCCTAACTGTGGGAGTCCTGGATTAGGGGGTCTCCGAACAGCCGGACTATCTCCATTGGCCGGATTGTTAGACTATGAAGATACAAGATTGAAGACTTCGTCTCGTGTCCGGATGGGACTCTACTTGGCGTGGAAGGCAAGCTAGGCAATACGTATATGGATATCTCCTCCTTTGTAACCGACCTTGTGTAACCCTAACCCTCTCCGGTGTCTATATAAACCGAAGGGTTTTAGTCCGTAGGACAACAATCACAACATACAATCATACCATAGGCTAGCTTCTAGGGTTTAGCCTCTCTGATCTCGTGGTAGATCTACTCTTGTACTACACATATCTTCAATATTAATCAAGCAGGACGTAGGGTTTTACCTCCATCAAGAGGGCCCGAACCTGGGTAAAACATCGTGTCCCCTGCCTCCTGTTACCATCCGGCCTAGATGCACAGTTCGGGACCCCCTACCCGAGATCCGCCTGTTTTGACACTGACATTGGTGCTTTCATTGAGAGTTCCTTTGTGTCATCGCCGTTAGGCTTGATGGCTCCTACTATCATCAATAGCGATGCTGTCCAGGGTGAGACTTTTCTCCCCGGACAGATCTTCGTATTCGGCGGCTTTGCACTACGGGCTAATTCACTTGGCCATCTGGAGCAGATTGAAAGCTACGCCCCTGGCCATCAGGTCAGATTTGGAAGTTTGAATTACACGGCCAACATCCGTGGGGACTTGATCTTCGACGGATCCGAGCCAAAGCTAGGCGCGCCGCACTGTCGCGATGGGTATGACCTAGCTTTGCCACCGGACGGTACCCCAGAGGCCGCACCCGCATCAGCTCCGACCCTTAGATCGGAGCCAACTGCGCCAATCGAGGACGGGTGGCTAGACACCGCCTCAGGGGCTGCAGTCTCGACGGCGATCGAGCCAAACACCAGCATAATCCTCTGCGCAGCCCGTGACTCCAAGGTGTCGGACTCTTTTCCGGACTCCGAACCATCCGCGCCCCTGCCGATCGAATCCGATTGGGCGCCGATCATGGAATTCACCGCCGCGAGTATCTTTCAGCACTCGCCCTTCGGCGACATTCTGAATTCACTAAGGTCTCTCTTTTTGTCAGGAGAGCCCTGGCCGTATTATGGCCAACATGATTGGGATGCGGACGATGAAGAAATTCGACGCCCACCCACCACCCACTTAATAGCCACTGTCGATGACTCAACCGACATGCTCAACTTCGACTCCGAAGACATCGACGGTATGGACAACGATGCGGGAGGCGAAGAGGAACCACCACCCACAGGGCGCTGGACGTCCACTCCATCATATGACGTATACATGGTGGACACACCAAAAGAAGACGACGATGAGGAACGGAAGGACGCACCGAAGGCTTGTTCCCTCGAGAAGCAGTCAAAGCGGCGGTGCAAGCGCCACCCCAAATCCCGCCTCGCTAGAAATAACGATCACACAGACCCAGCGTTGGAGCAGGGCAAACCACTGCCGGACCACGGCAATACGGAGAATCAAACCGAACAAACCAATTCTGTCAAAGATAATAGTCCGGACGACACAACGCCGGATAGGCACCCGGAGCAGCAGAATACCCGTCAAAGGCTTGTTGCCACCACGAGGAGTCTGAAAAAGTAGAAGCAAAGGCTCAAGGCTGCGCAAGACACACTCCAAATCAGATGGAGTGAAGTACTCAACACAGCAGCGAAGTACGGCGACAATCGCCCCACCAAGAGCTACCCAAAGCAGAAGTTGCTACCTGAATTCGATGAGGAGGCCTTAGACCCCTCACAACCAAAAATCAAAACAGCCACCTGGCCGGATAGACGACCTCACAGCCAACATAGAGTGGCAAACAATGCCACTCACAAGACAATACGCGATTCACGCGAGGGCTTGCACCAAAAGGACAACGCAACCAGATCCATCTATGGACCACGCAAGCGCGCCCCAGCATACGATATAACACAACAAACATCCGAACAATGTGGTACACCCAGATACAGGGGTGCCGCACACCCCCTATGTTTCACCGATGAGGTGCTGGATCATGAATTTCCACATGGATTCAAACCTGTAAACATAGAGGCATATGACGGAACAACAGACCATGGGGTCTGGATCGAGGACTATATCCTCCACGTCCATATGGATCCAGGAGATGATATCCACGCCATCAAGTACTTACCACTCAAACTCAAAGGGCCATCTCGTCATTGGCTTAAAGGCCTCCCCGAAAACTCCATTGAAAGCTGGGCAGAGCTCGAAGACGCTTTTCGGGCAAACTTTCAAGGGACTTATGTCCGACCTCCGGACGCGGATGATTTGAGTCATATAACTCAACAGCCCGGAGAGTCAGCCTGAAAGCTTTGGAACAGGTTTCTTACTAAAAAGAACCAAATTGTCGACTGTCTGGACGCCGAAGCCTTGGCAACTTTTAAGCACAGCATCCGTGACGAATGGCTTGCCCGACACCTCAGCCAAGAAAAACTGAGAACAATGGAAGCATTAACAAGCCTCATGACCCGCTTTTGCACGGGTGAGGACAGCTGGCTAGCCCGATGCAGCACCAGCGACCCCAGTACATCTGAAGTTAGAGATGGAAACAGGAAGTCATGGCGCAACAGCAATAACAAACGCCGAAATAAAGGAGACAACACGAAAAGCACGGCAGTAAACGCCGGATTCAAAAGCTCTCGGCCAGGTCAGCAAAAGCCACCCCCTAAAGGTGCCAGAGATGAACTGTCCAGCCTAAACAAAATTCTGGACCAAATATGTCAGGTCCATAGCACCCCTGGCAAACCAGCCAATCATACCCACAGAGAGTGTTGGGTCTTCAAGCAGTCCGACAAGCTCAACGCCGTACACAAGGGGGAGGATACACCAAGCAAAGATGAGGATGAGCCTCTCAAGGAAGACACTGGGGAACAAAAGAAATTTCCACTAGAAGTCAAAATAGTAAACGTGTTACACGTGATCAATGGAAGAAACAAAACGGCACTCCCAGAAAAATATGCCCGAAGGCCTATCACCGCAGAGTCCTGCCACTGGTCCTCTCAACCGATCACTCTCAAGCATCGTGATTACTCAGCAAGTATCCGACGTGCAGGATGGGCTGCCCTGGTATTAGACCCAATAATTGACGGATACCATTTAACACGAGTCCTGATGGACGGTGGCAGCAGTCTAAACCTGATATACCAGGATACAATCCGCGAAATGGGGATCGACCCAACAAAAATTTGCCATAGCAATATTACCTTCAAAGGAGTAACGCCAGGCCCAGGGGCTCATTGCACGGGCTCCCTGCTACTAAAAGTTATATTCGGCTTCCCCGATAACTTTCGTAGCGAACATTTAACCTTCCACATCGCTCCGTTCCAAAGTGGCTATCAAGCACTACTTGGACGCGAAGCTTTCGCTCGCTTTAATGCAATACCACACTACGCTTCCCTCACACTCAAGATGCCTGGTCCACGTGGCATCTGTTGGGTTTCGTAGTAATTTCAAAAAATTTCCTACGCGCACACAGGATCATGTGATGCATAGCAACGAGAGGAGAGTGTTGTCTACGTACCCAACGCAGACCGACTGTGGAAGCGATGACACGTCGTAGAGGAAGTAGTCGTACGTCTTCACGATCCAACCGATCAAGCACCGAAACTATGGCACCTCCGAGTTCGAGCACACGTTCAGCTCGATGACGATCCCCGGACTCCGATCCAGCAAAGTGTCGGGGAAGAGTTTCGTCAGCACGACGGCGTGGTGACGATCTTGATGAACTACAGCAGCAGGGCTTCGCCTAAACTCCGCTACAGTATTATCGAGGAATATGGTGGCAGGGGGCACCGCACACGGCTAAGGAATCGATCACGTGGATCAACTTGTGTCAACTTGTGTGTTTAGAGGTGCCTCTGCCTCAGTATATAAAGGAGCCAAGGGGGGAGGGTGCGCCGGCCAAGAGAGAGAGGCGCAGGAGGAGTCCTACTCCTACCGGGAGTAGGACTCCCCTCCAATCCTATTCCAACTAGGATTCCCAAGGGGGAAAGAGGGAGAGGGGTGGCCGGCCACCTCTCCTAGTCCTAATAGGACTAGGGGAAGGGGGGAGGCGCGCAGCCCCCTTGGGCTGCCCCTTTCTCATTTCCACTAAGGCCCATGATGGCCCATATGGCTCCCGGGGGGTTCCGGTAACCTCCCGGTAACCCGGTAAAATCCCGATTTCACCCGGAACACTTCCGATGTCCAAACATAGGCTTCCAATATATCAATCTTTATGTCTCGACCATTTCGAGACTCCTCGTCATGTCCGTGATCACATCCGGGACTCCGAACAACCTTCGGTACATCAAAATGCATAAACTCATAATATAACTGTCATCGTAACCTTAAGCGTGCGGACCCTACGGGTTCGAGAACAATGTAGACATGACCGAGACACGTCTCCGGTCAATAACCAATAGCGGGACCTGGATGCCCATATTGGCTCCTACATATTCTACGAAGATCTTTATCGGTCAGACCGCATAACAACATACGTTGTTCCCTTTGTCATCGGTATGTTACTTGCCCGAGATTCGATCGTCGGTATCCAATACCTAGTTCAATCTCGTTGCCGGCAAGTCTCTTTACTCGTTCCATAATACATCATCTCACAACTAACATATTAGTTGCAGTGCTTGCAAGGCTTATGTGATGTGCATTACCGAGAGGGCCCAGAGATACCTCTCCGACAATCGGAGTGACAAATCCTAATCTCGAAATACGCCAACCCAACATCTACCTTTGGAGACACCTGTAATGCTCCTTTATAATCACCCAGTTACGTTGTGACGTTTGGTAGCACCCAAAGTGTTCCTCCGGCAAACGGGAGTTGCATAATCTCATAGTCATAGGAACATGTATAAGTCATGAAGAAAGCAATAGCAACATACTAAACGATCAGGTGCTAAGCTAATGGAATGGGTCATGTCAATCAGATCATTCAACTAATGATGTGACCTCGTTAATCAAATAACAACTCATTGTTCATGGTCAGGAAACATAACCATCTTTGATTAACGAGCTAGTCAAGTAGAGGCATACTAGTGACACTCTGTTTGTCTATGTATTCACACATGTATTATGTTTCCGGTTAATACAATTCTAGCATGAATAATAAACATTTTTCATGATATAAGGAAATAAATAATAACTTTATTATTGCCTCTAGGGCATATTTCCTTCAGTCTCCCACTTGCACTAGAGTCAATAATCTAGTTCACATCGCCATGTGATTTAACAGCAATAGTTCACATCACCATGTGATTAACACCCATAGTTCACATCGCTATGTGACCAACACCCAAAGGGTTTACTAGATTCAGTAATCTAGTTCACATCGCTATGTGATTAACACCCAAGGAGTACTAAGGTGTGATCATGTTTTGCTTGTGAGAGAATCTTAGTCAACGGGTCTGCCACATTCAGATCCTCATGTATTTTGCAAATTTCTATGTCAACAATGCTCTGCATGGAGCTACTCTAGCTAATTGCTCCCACTTTCAATATGTATCTAGATCGAGACTTAGAGTCATCTAGATTAGTATCAAACTTGCATCAGCGTAACCCTTTACGACGAACCTTTTTCCATAATCGAGAAACATATCCTTATTCCACTAAGGACAATTTTGACCGCTCTCCAGTGATCTACTCCTAGATCACTATTGTACTCCCTTGCCAAACTCAGTGGTATGGCATACAATAGATCTGGTATACAGCATGGCATACTTTATAGAACCTATGACTGAGGCATAGGGAATGACTTTCATTCTCTTTCTATTTTCTGCCGTGGTCGGGCTTTGAGTCTTACTCAACTTAACACCTTGCAACACAGGCAAGAACTCCTTCTTTGACTGTTCCATTTTGAACTATTTCAAAAATTTATCAAGGTATGTATTCATTGAAAAAATCTTATCAAGCGTCTTCATCTATCTATATAGATCTTGATGCTCAATGTGTAAGCAGCTTCACCAAGGTCTTTCTTTGAAAAACTTTTATTCAAGTATCCTTTCATGCTTTGCAGAATAATTCTACATCATTTCCGATCAACAATATGTCATTCACATATACTTATCAGAAATGTTGTAGTGCTCCCACTCACTTTCTTGTAAATACAGGCTTCACTGTAAGTCTGTACAATAACTATATGCTTTGATCAACTTATCAAAGCGTATATTCCAACTCCGAGATTCTTGCACCAGTCCATAAATGGATCGCTGGAGCTTGCACACTTTGTTAGCTCCCTTTGGATCGACAAAACCTTCCGGTTGCATCATATACAACTCTTCTTCCAGAAATCCATTCAGGAATGCAGTTTTGACATCCATCTGCCAAATTTCATAATCATAAAATGCGGCAATTGCTAACATGATTCGGACAGACTTTTAAGCATCGATACGAGTAAGAAAATCTCATTGTATTCAACACCTTGAACTTTGTCAAAAACCTTTTTCGACAAGTCTAGCTTTGTAGATAGTAACACTACTATCAACGTCCATCTTCCTCTTGAAGATCCATTTATTCTTAATGACTCACCGATCATCGGGCAAGTCAATCAAAGTCTACACTTTGTTCTCATACATGGATCATATCTCAGATTTCATGGCCTCAAGCCATTTCGTGGAATCTGGGCTCATCATTGCTTCCTCATAGTTCGTAGGTTCATCATGGTCTAGTAACATGACTTCCAGAACATGATTACCGTACCACTCTGGTGGGGATCTTACTCTGGAAGACCTACGAGGTTTGGTAGTAACTTGATCTGAAGTTTGATGATCATCATCATTAACTTCCTCACTTATTGGTGTAGGAATCACTGGAACTGATTTCTGTGATGAACTACTTTCCAATAAGGGAGAAGGTATAATTACCTCATCAAGTTCTACTCTCCTCCCACTCACTTCTTTCGAGAGAAACTCCTTCTCTGGAAAGGATCCATTTTAGCAACGAATGTCTTGCCTTCGGATCTGTGATAGAAGGTGTACCCAACAATTTCCTTTGGGTATTCTATGAAGACGCACTTCTCTGATTTGGGTTCGAGCTTATCAGGATGAAACTTTTTCACATAAGCATCGCAGCCCCAAACTTTAATAAACAACAGCTTAGGTTTACTGCTAAACCATAGTTCATACAGTGTCGTCTCAACGGATTTAGATGGTGCCCTATTTTAAAACGTGAATGCAGCTGTCTCTAATGCATAACCCCAAAACGATAGTGGTAAAGAGATATCATAGATCGCACCATATCAAATAAAGTGCGGTTACGACGTTCGGACACACCATAACGATGTGGTGTTCCAGGTGGCGTGAGCTGTGAAACTATTCCACATTGTTTTAATTGAAGACCAAACTCGTAACTCAAATATTTGTCTCCGCGATCAGATCGCAGAAACTTTATTTTCTTGTTACGATGATTTTTCCACTTCACTCTGAAATTCTTTGAACCTTTCAACTATTTCAGACTTATGTTTCATCAAGTAGATATACCCATATCTGCTCAAATCATCTTGTGAAGGTCAGAAAACAACGATGCTTGCCACGAGCAACAACACTCATTGGATCGCATACATCGGTATGTATTATTTCCAACAAGTCAGTAACTCGTTCCATTGTTCCGAAGAACGGAGTTTTAGTCATCTTGCCCAAAAGGCACGGTTCGCAAGCATCAAATGATTCATAACCAAGTGATTCCGAAAATCCATCTTTATGGAGTTTCTTCATGCGCTTTACACCGATATGACCCAAACGGCAGTGCCACAAATAAGTTGCACTATCATTATTAACTTTGCATCTTTTGGCATCAATATTATGAATATGTGTATCACTACGATCGAGATCCAATGAACCATTTTCATTGGGTGTGTAACCATATAAGGTTTTATTCATGTAAATAGAACAACAGTTTATTCTCTTACTTAAATGAATAACCGTATTGCAATAAACATGATCAAATCATACTCATGCTCAACGCAAACACCAAATAACATTTATTTAGGTTCAACACTAATCCCGAAAGAATAGGGAGTGTGCGATGATGATCATATCAATCTTGAAACTACTTTCAACACACATCATCACTTCACCCTTAACTAGTTTCTGTTTATTCTGCAACTCCCGTTTCGAGTTACTACTCTTAGCAACTGAACCAGTACCAAATACCGAGGGGTTGCTATAAACACTAGTAAAGCACACATCAAACACCTGTATATCAAATATACCCTTTTTTCACTTTGCCATCCTTATTATCCACCAAATATTTAGGGTAGTTCCGCTTCCAGTGACCATTTCCTTTGCAGTGTAAGCACTCAGTTTCAGGCTTTGGTTCAGCTTTGGGCTTCTTCGTGGGAGTGACAACTTGCTTGTCAATCTGCTTGAAGTTCCCCTTTCTTTCCCTTTGCCCTTTTCTTGAAACTAGTGATCTTGTCAACCATCAACACTTGATGCTCTTTCTTGATTTCTACCTTCGTTGATTTCAACATCACGAAGAGCTCGGGAATCATTTTCATCATCCCTTGCATACTATAGTTCATCACGAAGTTCTACTAACTTGGTGATGGTGACTAGAGAATTCTGTCAATCACTATCTTATCTAGAAGATTAACTCCCACTTGATTCAAGCGATTGAAGTACCCAGACAATCTGAGCACATGCTCACTAGTTGAGCGATTCTCCTCCATCTTTTAGCTATAGAACTTGTTGGAGACTTCATATCTCTCAACTCGGGTATTTGCTTGAAATATTAACTTCAATTCCTGGAACATCTCATATGGTCCATGACGTTCAAAACGTCTTTGAAGTCCCGATTCTAAGCCGTTAAGCATGGTGCACTAAACTATCAAGTAGTCATCATATTAAGCTAGCCAGACGTTCATAACTTCTGCATCTGCTCCTGCAATAGGTCTGTCACCTAGCGGTGCATTAAGGACATAATTCTTCTGTGCAGCAATGAGGATAAACCTCAGATCACGGATCGAATCCGCATCATTGCTACTAACATTTTTCAACACAATATTCTCTAGGAACATATCAAAATAAACATATGAGAGCAACAACGCAAGCTATTGATCTACAACATAATTTGCAAAATACTACTAGGACTAAGTTCATGATAAATTTAAGTTCAATTAATCATATTACTTAAGAACTCCCACTTAGATAGACATCCCTCTAATCCTCTAAGTGATCACGTGATCCAAATCAACTAAACCATAACCGATCATCACGTGAGATGGAGTAGTTTTCAATGGTGAACATCGTTATGTTGATCATATCTACTATATGATTCACGCTCGACCTTTCGGTCTCCGTGTTCCGAGGCCATATCTGCATATGCTAGGCTCGTCAAGTTTAACCTGAGTATTCTGCGTGTGCAAAACTGGCTTGCACCCGTTGTAGATGGACGTAGAGCTTATCACACCCGATCATCACGTGGTGTCTGGGCACGACGAACTTTGGCAACGGTGCATACTCAGGGAGAACACTTCTTGATAATTTAGTGAGAGATCATCTTATAATGCTACCGTCAATCAAAGCAAGATAAGATGCATAAAAAGATAAACATCACATGCAATCAATATAAGTGATATGATATGGCCATCATCATCTTGTGCTTGTGATCTCTATCTCCGAAGCACCGTCATGATCACCATCGTCACCGGCGCGACACCTTGATCTTCATCGTAGCATCGTTGTCGTCTCGCCAATCTTATGCTTCCACGACTATCACTACCGTTTAGTAATAAAGTAAAGCATTACATCGCGATTGCATTGCATACAATAAAGCGACAACCATATGGCTCCTGCCAGTTGCCGATAACTTGTTTACAAAACATGATCATCTCATACAATAAAATTCAGCATCATGCCTTGACCATATCACATCACAACATGCCCTGCAAAAACAAGTTAGACGTCCTCTACTTTGTTGTTGCATGTTTTACGTGGCTGCTACGGGCTTAAGTAAGAACCAATCTCACCTACGCATCAAAACCACAACGATAGTTTGTCAAATAGACTCCGTTTTAACCTTCGCAAGGACCGGGCGTAGCCATACTTGGTTCAACTAAAGTTGGAGAGGCAGTCGCCCGCAAGCCATCTCTGTGCAAAGCACGTCGAGGGAACCGGTCTCGCGTAAGCGTACGCGTAAGGTTGGTCCGGGTCGTCTCGTCCAACAATACCGCCGAACCAAAATATGACATGCTGGTAGGCAGTATGACTTGTATCATCCACAACTCACTTGTGTTCTACTCGTGCATATAACATCAACATCAATAACCAGGCTCGGATGCCACTGTTGGGTTTCGTAGTAATTTCAAAAAAAATTCCTACGCGCACACAGGATCATGTGATGCATAGCAACGAGAGGAGAGTGTTGTCTACGTACCCAACGCAGACCGACTGCGGAAGCAATGACACGACGTAGAGGAAGTAGTCGTACGTCTTCACGATCCAACCGATCAAGCACCGAAACTACGGCACCTCCGAGTTCGAGCACACGTTCAGCTCGATGACGATCCCCGGACTCCGATCCAGCAAAGTGTCGGGGAAGAGTTTCGTCAGCACGACGGCGTGGTGACGATCTTGATGAACTACAGCAGCAGGGCTTCGCCTAAACTCCGCTACAGTATTATCGAGGAATATGGTGGCAGGGGGCACCGCACACGGCTAAGGAATCGATCACGTGGATCAACTTGTGTCAACTTGTGTGTTTAGAGGTGCCTCTGCCTCAGTATATAAAGGAGCCAAGGGGGGAGGGTGCGCCGGCCAAGAGAGAGAGGCGCAGGAGGAGTCCTACTCCTACCGGGAGTAGGACTCCCCTCCAATCCTATTCCAACTAGGATTCCCAAGGGGGAAAGAGGGAGAGGGGTGGCCGGCCACCTCTCCTAGTCCTAATAGGACTAGGGGAAGGGGGGAGGCGCGCAGCCCCCTTGGGCTGCCCCTTTCTCATTTCCACTAAGGCCCATGATGGCCCATATGGCTCCCGGGGGGTTCCGGTAACCTCCCGGTAACCCGGTAAAATCCCGATTTCACCCGGAACACTTCCGATGTCCAAACATAGGCTTCCAATATATCAATCTTTATGTCTCGACCATTTCGAGACTCCTCGTCATGTCCGTGATCACATCCGGGACTCCGAACAACCTTCGGTACATCAAAATGCATAAACTCATAATATAACTGTCATCGTAACCTTAAGCGTGCGGACCCTACGGGTTCGAGAACAATGTAGACATGACCGAGACACGTCTCCGGTCAATAACCAATAGCGGGACCTGGATGCCCATATTGGCTCCTACATATTCTACGAAGATCTTTATCGGTCAGACCGCATAACAACATACGTTGTTCCCTTTGTCATCGGTATGTTACTTGCCCGAGATTCGATCGTCGGTATCCAATACCTAGTTCAATCTCGTTGCCGGCAAGTCTCTTTACTCGTTCCATAATACATCATCTCACAACTAACATATTAGTTGCAGTGCTTGCAAGGCTTATGTGATGTGCATTACCGAGAGGGCCCAGAGATACCTCTCCGACAATCGGAGTGACAAATCCTAATCTCGAAATACGCCAACCCAACATCTACCTTTGGAGACACCTGTAATGCTCCTTTATAATCACCCAGTTACGTTGTGACGTTTGGTAGCACCCAAAGTGTTCCTCCGGCAAACGGGAGTTGCATAATCTCATAGTCATAGGAACATGTATAAGTCATGAAGAAAGCAATAGCAACATACTAAACGATCAGGTGCTAAGCTAATGGAATGGGTCATGTCAATCAGATCATTCAACTAATGATGTGACCTCGTTAATCAAATAACAACTCATTGTTCATGGTCAGGAAACATAACCATCTTTGATTAACGAGCTAGTCAAGTAGAGGCATACTAGTGACACTCTGTTTGTCTATGTATTCACACATGTATTATGTTTCCGGTTAATACAATTCTAGCATGAATAATAAACATTTATCATGATATAAGGAAATAAATAATAACTTTATTATTGCCTCTAGGGCATATTTCCTTCAGCATCATTACAGTGAACAGAAGTATTAAGCGATCTTTGCGCGCCGAAGAGCGTGCGGCTGCCCTGGCAGCCGCACACTAAAAACGCCCTCACCAACTAAAGCATTTAGCAGGTCGTCATGACCTCGGACACGGTTAGACGAGTCCGGCGCAGCTATATGCAATTTATACCGGATCAATGATCACACCCCTATTACAAATACAAGGGGCTCAACGTGCGCAGACAAGTGGCAATTCTTACTCACCTTGAACTATACATGGTTTCTTTAAAAACTATCTTTTTGCACGACAACTTTTTCACCTAAGCTCCTCTCTTTTACAGATAATCATCGTGCTACACCCGTCCAGGATACGGCACAACAGAGACACAGGCGCAGGCGTGCAGCAGGGACCCGCTCCAAGGATTCTTTTTAGATTAAGACCCTGCTTAAACCTTTTTTACTGTCTCTTGTTGATACATATGCACCAAATTCTCAGCACAGTTGAGAAGGATGCTGATGTCTTGGCATGTGGCCATGTCAGAATAATGCACGTACCTGGACACAAGGGGCTTCTTACAAACGGCACTATTTCGGCCCGGTTTATACCATAAAAGACCAAATACCTTAGGGAGTGTTCGGCGTTGCGAGTTTGGCCTTATATGCATCAGCTCCGAATCATTGTCTTTGGTCAAATGTTGGGTTTGCCCGGCTCCTGTGTTTTGGTGCCTTACGTTCCGCTTTACCAACTAAGGTAGCACCAGGAGAACTACTGCGATTGTGCCCCAATTCATCCGGACGAGCACCTCAGTAGAGAAAGCCGAAAACTGACTGTCATGGTATAGCGTGAGACTGGTCAACCACTCGATGACCTATCGGAATGTTAGAATTCCTCCGCCTTAACGAAGGGCCATTTTCCGGCCAGGCATGTACGCACCCCGTGATCGGGAGAGTGTGGAGCCACCAGGGGCTATCTAGTAGCCCCACTGTCAAACTCCTATGGCTAAGTGAAAGTGTTAAAGCATTATAGTCCGGTTGCCTCGCTCGCTGCGCTATCACCTCCTTATTAGGACCAAGACGTTGGGTTAAGTGTGAACACGCGTTTTTTGCGAGCACCTCCGCATTATATGTGTGGGGGTTGAAGCCGACAGCTGCAATCTTTCAGGTTATACACATGTATGCATAAACGGCCGCACAGGAGGCATCATACTACTTTCACGCAAAAGTATAAACATAGCCTTATAAAAACTTCATAAAAGCATTGTGTTTACAATGAGAATACATATCACTCAAACATAATATTCTTCGAGCACTGGGCCTCTATCAAACGAGCACCCTCGAGAACCTCCTCGAAATAATGCTCGGCTGCCACTCGGCCTAAGGCCGAACCCTGCGCCGCGACTACGGAAGCGTCCATCTCTGCCCAATATGCTTTAACACGGACAAGGGCCATCCGCGAGCCTTCTATGCACGCCGACCTCTTCATCGCATTAATGCGCGGCAGCGCACCAAGGAACTAATGCACTAAGCTGAAATAGCTATCCGGCTTTTGCTTCTCCGGCCACAGCTGATCCACAACAGCCCTCATGGCGAGTCCGGACAACCTATTCAGTTCCGCCCATTCGGCTAGCTGGTCAGTCAATGAAAGCGGACGCTCTGGAACGTTGAACTGCGACCAGAACAACTTGTCCACTTCATGATCTGTCTGACCTTGGAAGTACTTGGCAGCATCGGCAGCACTCGCCGCCAAATCCATATACGCATCTGCCGAACTCCACAGCCGATGTAGAGGGGCATACCGTGGATCTCCGAACTTCCTCCGTAACATGAAGGGTTTCCCAGCCGCAATATCCCCGGCTTCCCGCAGCTCCTCCTTCTTCACTCTCATAGCAGAACGGGTGTCCTTCTCCGCCGCCGTGGCCTTCTCAAGGTCCGCTGCCTTTGCTCGGTTTTCCTTTTGAAGGACCCAACAATGGTCGGCAGTGTCTTTTAATTCCATGGCCATCTTGGTCATCTTCTCTTAGCTCTCGCAATGTGCGGCCTTCTCGGCCTTCAACTCTTCGGCCGCCTTCAAAGCAGCGACATTACTAATCCTCGCTTGTTCCTTGGCTCGGGCAAGTTGTGCCTGCAAGGCTTCCACGGAGGCAGCTCCATCTTCAGTCACAACATATTAAAGATAGTGACATTATGTTGCTCTTACTATGTGGTGTTCACCAGATAATAACACTTACCCTGTGCCTCGTCAAGCCTCTTGTTAACAAGCTCGAGGTCGGCGTCTGCCGCATTTAGTTGCTGTTTTAATTTGGCAAACTCACTAGTCCGGCTAGCCACCGGAGCCTCCACCACCTGCACGTAAGGGTAGTCTGGTTATTGCCTGAGAATATGATCCTCTGTCCGCCACCATTCTCGACGGCAACCAGAGTCTCAGGGGCTACTATCTACACAGGGCACACCTAACATGTGCAGTACTATCACATATTATCTTACGTACCTCAAAGCCTGTCAGTAGACTCATAAAGGCTTCATGTAATCCGCTTTCGGCGGATGAGATTCTCTCCATCACCGTACCCATCAGCACACGGTGTTCTTCTGAGATGGCCGCTCGCCCCACCAACTCCCTCAGAACGTCCGACCGCACACCAGACGGTGCCGGACTCTTTTGTCTGCTCTCCTCGGGAGCCGGACGCTGGGGACTTTGGGGGTCTATGGGATTATCTTCTGGCCTCACCGGATTCTGAGAGGCCCTCCGTGATGACACTTCAGGGTCGCCCGCTTCTGGAGCGGAGGAGTCCGGGGAGGCGTTTCACTCTCCATCATCTCTGGAAGAAGATCCCCCGAAGACGAGCTTATCTGAGAGGGGCTAAGGCCCGAACTGCAAGATATATGCGGTGGTTATTTTCTCAGAAGAAAGATAGCATACCTTAAAGTATTTTGGGATCACTTACGACTCGTTGGAGGGCAGATCCCCCCGCGGACTATGTGCAGCAGGAGCACCCCCCAAGGCGGGACCCTCTGTGGGAGATTTCTTCTCCCGTTTGGAGGCTTCGGCTTCCGGATCCTCGGAAGCAGTCCTTTTCCTCCCCCGGTTGTCCTCCTTCATGGAGACGCTCATTCCCTCGGTTGGAACGAGCAGCGACAGGGGCCCGCGTCCGCCCTTATTATCCCCCGGTATCTTCCTTCATGGGCTCCGAGCAAGGTGCGACCTCGAGCATCTTTTCCAATACCGGATTTTCCAAACCCTCAGGGAGGGGGGCCAAACACCGAATCATCTTCGCCTTCGTTAGCCAGTCCTGGTCAAAAAGCAAACTCTTAGAAACAACTTCGAATAAAAGACAGTGTGTTCGGCCAGAGGATTACTTACTTGTTCGGCGGCGCGGTTACTGCTCAGGCCCGCGTCCTCGGTAATATCCGGACACTCCACTTGAGATCCGAAGAATGACTTGTACATCTCCTCATGCGTCAGGCTGAGGAAACATTGAATGGCACGCGGTCCCTCTGGGTTGAACTCCCACAAGCGAAGGGGCTGGCGTCTGCAAGGCTGGACTTGCCGAACCAGCATAACTTGTATTACCACAGCCAAATTAAAATCCCCCTCGAAGAGATCTCGAATGCAGCTTTGCAGTATAGGCACGTCCTTGGCTGGACCCCAGCTCAGGCCTCTGCTAACCCATGACATCAGTTGTGGTGGGGGCCCGAGCGGAAAGCAGGGGCAGCCGCCCACTTGGCACTTCGGGGAGCTGTGACGTAAAACCACTCCCGTTGCCATAATTCGGACACCTCTAGAAAGGAACCTTCCGGCCATGGAGCTCCTGCCATCTTGCCTATTGATGCACCTCCGCACGCTGTCTGTTGCCCCTCGATCATCTTCGGCTTTACTTCAAAGGTCTTGAGCCATAGGCCGAAGTGAGGGGTAACACGGAGGAAGGCCTCACACACGACAATAAACGTCGAGATGTGGAGAAAGGAGTCCGGAGCTAGATCGTGAAAATCTAGCCCATAATAGAACATCAAACCCCTAACGAAAGGATCCAGAGTGAGGCCTAGACCTCGGAGGAAGTGGGAGACGAACACAACGTTCTCGTTGGGTTCGGGAGTAGGGACAACCTGCCCTCGAGCAGGCAGCCGATGCGAAACCTCGGCGGTCAGGTATCTGGCCTCCCTCAACTTCTTAATGTCCTCTTCTGTCACGAAGGAGGGCATCCATCGGCCTTGAAGGCTGGATCCGGACATGATTGAAGATCCGGAGCACCTAACCTGGGCTTTGGGTGTTAGAACTCGAGGCGGAGGAAGGGTTCGATTGAGCACGAGAGAGAGAAAGCAAAAACCTCGTCCCTTTATAAAGAGGGTGAATATCAAGCGTCCTCTCCGTAGCCGTTTAGGACTTGCCTATAATCTAGGAGTCCTAGACACGGTTGGGTTACCCACGACGGCATTAATGAGAATCCCGTAATTGGGGGAACACGATCTCCGCTTCGGCAAGACGTGTCACGAAACCGCCTCACGTTATGTGTGGAGCTGGTTAAAAGAAACGGTTCGAATAATCACCGGGCCATGATGTAATGTCATGCTGCCAAAACAAGCCAGCAAATTAGATCTGCGAAAACGTTATTCTCTCTGCGGTGGAATGTGGAATTTATTTTGCAGGGTTGGACACTATCCTCGTATTCAACTTCTTCTGTCATGTATTCGGAGAAGGAACCCGCCTTGCAATGCCGAAGACAATACTGTGCGCCGGACTCATCATCATTGAAGCCTGGTTCAGGGGCTACTGTGGGAGTCCTGGATTAGGGGGTCTCTAGACAGCCGGACTATCTCCATTGGCCGGATTGTTAGACTATGAAGATACAAGATTGAAGACTTCGTCTCGTGTCCGGATGGGACTCTACTTGGCGTGAAAGGCAAGCTAGGCAATACGTATATGGATATCTCCTCCTTTGTAACCGACCTTGTGTAACCCTAACCCTCTCTGGTGTCTATATAAACCGAAGGGTTTTAGTCCGTAGGACAACAATCACAACATACAATCATACCATAGGATAGCTTCTAGGGTTTAGCCTCTCTGATCTCGTGGTAGATCTACTCTTGTACTACACATATCTTCAATATTAATCAAGCAGGACGTAGGGTTTTACCTCCATCAAGAGGGCCCGAACCTGGGTAAAACATCATGTCCCCTGCCTCCTATTACCATCCGTCCTAGACGCACAGTTCGGGACCCCCTACCCGAGATCCACCGATTTTGACACCGACACTAGCATATGCAGATATGGCCTCGGAACACTAAGACCGAAAGGTCGAGCGTGAATCATATAGTAGATATGATCAACATAGTGATGTTCACCATTGAAAACTACTCCATTTCACGTGATGATCGGTTATGGTTTAGTTGATTTGGATCACTTGATCACTCAGAAGATTAGAGGGATGTCTTTCTAAGTGGGAGTTCTTAAGTAATATGATTAATTGAACTTAAATTTATCATGAACTTAGTCCTGGTAGTATTAGCATATCTATGTTGTAGATCAATAGCTCTCGTTTTGCTCCCTGTTTTATTTTTTGATATGTTCCTAGAGAAAACTATGTTGAAAAATGTTAGTAGCAATGATGCGGACTAGCTCCATAATCTTAGTTTTATCCTCATTGCTGCAAAGCAGAATTTTGTCCTTGATGCACCGCTAGGTAACAAACCTATTGCAGGAGCAGATGCAGATGTTATGAATGTTTGGCTAGCTCAATATGATGACTACTTGATAGTTTAGTGCACCATGCTTAAACGGCTTAGAATCGGGACTTCAAAGATGTTTTGAACGTCATGGACCATATGAGATGTTCCAGGAGTTGAAGTTAATATTTCAAGCAAATACCCGAGTTGAGAGATATGAAGTCTCCAACAAGTTCTATAGCTAAAAGATGGAGGAGAATAGCTCAAGCAGTGAGCATGTGCTCAGATTGTCTGGGTACTACAATCACTTGAATCAACTGCGAGTTAATCTTCTAGATAAAATAGTGATTGACAGAATTCTCTAGTCACCATCACCAAGTTAGTAGAACTTCATGATGAACTATAATATGCAAGGGATAACGGAAACGATTCCCAAGCTCTTCGTGATGCTGAAATCGACGAAGGTAGAGATCAAGAAAAGCATCAAGTGTTGATGGTAAACAAAACCACTAGTTTCAAGTAAAGGGACAAAGGGAAGAAAGGGGAACTTCAAGAAGAACGGCAAGCAAGTTGCTGCTCAAGTGAAAAAAACCCAAGTGTGGACCTAAGCCTGAAACTGAGTGCTTCTACTTCAAAGGGACTGGTCACTGGAAGCGGAACTACCCCAAGTAATTGGCGGATAAGAAGGATGGCAAAGTGAACACAAGTATATCTGATATACATGTTATTGATGTGTACTTTACTAGTGTTTATAGCAACCCCTCAGTATTTGATACTAGTTCAGTTGCTAAGAATAGTAACTCGAAATGGGAGTTGCAGAATGAACAGAGACTAGTTAAGGGTGAAGTGACGATGTGTATTGGAAATGGTTCCAAGATTGATATGATCATCATCGCACACTCCCTATACTTTCAGGATTAGTATTAAACCTAAAATAAATGTTATTTTGTGTTTGCATTGAGCATGAATATGATTGGATCATGTTTATTGCAATACGGTTATTCATGTAAGTTAGAGAATAATTGTTGTTCTGTTTACATGAATAAAACCTTCTATGGTCATACACCCAATGAAAATGGTTTGTTGGATCTCGATCATGGTGATACACATTTTCATAATATTGAAGCCAAAAGATGCAAAGTTAATAATGATAGTGCAACTTATTTGTGGCACTGCCGTTTAGGTCATATTGGTGTAAAGCGCATGAAGAAAAATCCATGTTGATGGGCTTTTGGAATCACTTGATTATGAATCAGTTGATGCTTGCGAACCATGCCTCATGGGCAAGATGACTAAGACTCCATTCTCCGGAACAATGGAGCGAGCAACAGATTTGTTGGAAATCATACATACTGATGTATGTGGTCCGATGAATATTGAGGCTCACAGCAGGTATCATTATTTTCTGATCTTCACAGATGATTTGAGCAGATATGAGTATATCTACTTGATGAAACACAAGTCTGAAACATTTGAAAAATTCAAAGAATTTCAGAGTGAAGTGGAGAATCATCATAACAAAAATAAAACTTTCTACGATATGATCGCAGAAGTAAAATATTTGAGTTACGAGTTTGGCCTTCAGTTAAAACAATGTGAAATAGTTTCACTACTCACGCCACCTGGAACACCACAGTGTAATGGTGTGTCCGAACGTCATAACCGTACTTTATTAGATATGGTGCGATCTATGATGTCTCTTACCGATTTACCACTATCGTTTTGGGGTTATGCATTAGAGACAACTACATTCACGTTAAATAGGGCACCATCAAAAACCGTTGAGACGACACCGTATGAACTATGGTTTGGCAAGAAACCTAAGCTATCGTTTCTTAAAGTTTGAGGTTGCAATGCTTATGTGAAAAAGTTTCAACCCGATAAGCTCAAACCCAAATTGGAGAAGTGCATCTTCATAGGATACCCAAAAGAAAATGTTGGGTACACCTTCTATCACAGATCCGAAGGCAAGATATTCATTGCTGAGAATGGATCCTTTCTAGAGAAGGAGTTTCTCTCGAAAGAAGTGAGTGGGAGGAAAGTAGAACTTGATGAGGTAACTGTAGTTGCTCCCTTATTGGAAAGTAGTTCATCATAGAAATTTGTTCCTGTGACTACTACACCAATTAGTGAGGAAGCTAATGATGATGATCATGTAACTTCAGATCAAGTTACTACCGAACCTCATAGGTAAACCAGAGTGAGATCCGCACCAGAGTGGTACGGCAATCCTGTTCTGGAGGTCATGTTACTTGACCATGACAAACCTACGAACTATGAGGAAGCGATGATGAGCCCAGATTCCGCGAAATGGCTTGAGGCCATGAAATCTGAGATGAGATCCATGTATGAGAACAAAGTATGGACTTTGATTGACTTGCCCATTGATCGGCGAGCCATTGAGATTAAATGGATCTTCAAGAGGAAGACGGACGCTGATAGTAGTGTTACTATCTACAAAGCTAGAATTGTTGCAAAAGGTTTTTGACAAGTTCAAGGTGTTGACTACGATGAGAGCTTCTCACTCGTATCTATGCTTAAGTCTGTCCGAATGATGTTAGCAATTGCCGCATTTTATGAAATCTGGTAAATGGATAAAAAAAATTGCATTCCTTAATGGATTTATTAAAGAAGAGTTGTATATGATGCAACCAGAAGATTTTGTCAATCCTAAAGGTGCTAACAAAATATGCAAGCTCCAGCGATCCATCTATGGACTGGTGCAAGCATCTCGGAGTTGGAATATACGCTTTGATAAGTTGATCAAAGCATATAGTTTTATACAGACTTGCGGTGAAGCCTGTATTTACAAGAAAGTGAGTGGGAGCACTACAACATTTCTGATAAGTATATGTGAATGACATATTGTTGATCGGAGATAATGTAGAATTATTCTGCAAAGCATAAAGGAGTGTTTTAAAGGACTTTTTCAAAGAAAGACCTCGGTGAAGCTGCTTACATATTAAGCATCAAGATCTATAGAGATAGATAAAGATGCTTGATAAGTTCTTCAATGAGTACATACATTGACAAGATTTTGAAGTAGCTCAAAATGGAACAGTCAAAGAAAGAATTATTGCCTGTGTTACAAGGTGTGAAACTGAGTAAGACTCAAAGCCCGACCACGGCAGAAGATAGAAAGAGAATGAAAGTCATTCCCTATGCCTTGGCCATAGGTTCTGTAAAATATGCCATGCTGTGTACCAGATCTATTGTATACCCTACACTGTTTTTGGCAAGGGAGTACAATAGTGATCTAGGAGTAGATCACTGGACAGCTGTCAAAATTATCCTTAGTGGAATAAGGATATGTTTCTCGATCATGGAGGTGACAAAAAGGTTCGTCGTAAAGGGTTATGTCGATGCAAATTTTGACATTGATCTAGATGACTCTAAATCTCAATCTGGATACATATTGAAAGTGGGAGCAATTAGCTAGAGTAGCTCCGTGCAGAGCATTGTTGACATAGAAAATTTACAAAATACTTACGGATCTGATGTGGCAGACCAGTTGACTAAACTTCTCTCACAAGCAAAACATCATCACACCTTAGTACTCTTTGGGTATTAATCACATAGCGATGTGAACTAGATTATTGACTCTAGTAAACCCTTTGGGTGTTGGTCACATGTCGATGTGAACTATGGGTGTTAATCACATGGTGATGTGAACTATTGGTATTAAATCACATGGCGATGTGAACTAGATTATTGACTCTAGTGCAAGTGGGAGACTGAAGGAAATATGCCCTAGAGGCAATAATAAAGTTATTATTTATTTCTTTATATCATGATGAATTTTTATTATTCATGCTAGAATTGTATTAACCGGAAACATAATACATGTGTGAATACATAGATAAACAAAGTGTCACTAGTATGCCTCTACTTGACTAGCTCGTTGTCATTTGATTAACGGGATCACATCATTAGGAGAATGATGTGATTGACTTGACCCATTCCGTTAGCTTAGCACTTGATCATTTAGTTTGTTGCTATTGCTTTCTTCATGACTTATACATGTTCCCATGACTATGAGATTATGCAACTCCCGTTTACCGGAGGAACACTTTGTGTGCCACCAAACGTCACAACGTAACTGGGTGATTATAAAGGTGCTCTACAGGTGTCTCCGAAGGTACTTCTTGGGTTGGCGTATTTCGAGATTAGGATTTGTCAGTCCGATTGTCGGAGAGGTATCTCTGGGCCCACTCGGTAATGCACATCACTATAAGCCTTGCAAGCATTGCAACTAATGAGTTAGTTGCGGGATGATGTATTATAGAACGAGTAAAGAGACCTTCCGGTAACGAGATTGAATTAGGTATTGAGATACCGACGATCGAATCTCGAGAAAGTAACATACCGATGACAAAGGGAACAACGTATGTTGTTATGCGGTCTAACCGATAAAAGATCTTCGTAGAATATGTGGGAGCCAATATGAGCATCCAGGTTCCGCTATTGGTTATTGACCGGAGACGTGTCTCGGTCATGTCTACATAGTTCTCGAACCCGTAGGGTCCGCACGCTTAACGTTTCGATGACAGTTATATTATGAGTTTATATGTTTTGATGTACCGAAGGTTGTTCGGAGTCCCGAATGTGATCACGGACATGACGGGGAGTCTCAAAATGGTCGAGACATGAAGATTGATATATTGGAAGCCTATGTTTGGATATCGGAAGTGTTCCGGGTGAAATCGGGATTTTACCGGAGTACCGGGAGGTTACCGGAACCCCCCGGGGACTTAATGGGCCTTAGTGGGCCTAGGTGGAAGAGAGGAGAGGCGGCTAGGGCTGGGCTGCGCGCCCCTCCCCCCTAGTCTGAATAGTACAAGGAGAGGGGGGCGGCGCCCCCCCCCCTTCCTTCTTCTCCTCCACTCTTTCCCCCTCCCAAGTCCTAATCCAACTAGGAAAAGGGGGGAGTCCTACTCCCGGTGGGAGTAGGACTCCTCCTGGCGCGCCTCCTCCCTGGCCGGCCGCACCCTCCCTTGCTCCTTTATATACATGGGCAAGGGGGAACCCCATAGACACAATAATAGATCGTTTGATCTTTTAGCCGTGTGCGGTGCCCCCTCCACCACAGTCCACCTCGATAATACTGTGGCGGTTCTTAGGCGAAGCCCTGCATCGGTAGAACATCAACATCGTCACCACGCCGTCGTGCTGACGAAAGTCTCCCTCAACACTCGGCTGGATAGGAGTTCGAGGGACGTCATTGGGCTGAACGTGTGCTGAACTCGGAGGTGACGTGCGTTCGGTACTTGATCGGTCGGATCGTGAAGACGTACGACTACATCAACCGCATTGTGCTAACGCTTCCGCTTACGGTCTACGAGGGTACGTGGACAACACTCTCCCCTCTCATTGCTATGCATCACCATGATCTTGCGTGTGCATAGGATTTTTTTTTGAAATTACTACGTTCCCCAACACAAAGGCCACTTCGAGAGTATCTCTCTTAAATACTTTCACATCCGTTAGTCCAAATAGTGTATCATAACCAACAGAAGCCAATTGGCGAACAGAAAGCAAATGATATTTAAGGGATTGGACAAGCATGACATTTGAAGAGACATGTCATTTGTGATAGCCACCTTACCCAAACCGAGTACCTGTCCTTTTGATCCTCCACCAAACATAATGCTCATAAATGGTTGAATAGCTTCCATGAAGTCGTAGAGCAATTTGCTATCTCCGGTCATATGATTGGTACATCCACTATCAATCACCCATTTTACTCCACTGGAGAAGGCAACCTACACACAATTATTACTTGGTTAGAGGCACCCATTTTGCAATGGGACCTCTCAAGTTAGTCACAAGGGTCTTAGGGACCCAAATAGCATAAAACCGAAATGCATTTCGAGGACCAACAAACTTTGCATAAAATTCTCCATCCTTAGTCTTACGAAGAACATAGGATGGAGGCATGAACTCTTTTGTCTTGTTGACAGTGGGCATGCCCCTTGTAGCCTTCCCACAATCAACCTTACCTTTCTCCTTGTGCCCTTCTCGTACAAAAGTTTCTTTTAGAGGGGTGGTGCACTTTTGAGAGGATGTCTTCTTCTTGCTTGTGCTCGGGTAAAACCCGAGTCCCTCTTTGGCAAACACTTCATTGTGTTGGCTCAACACCTCATTGAGGTTCTTTTGCCCTTGAGCACATGTCATGAGCCCTTTCTTGATTTGAGCTTTGAGAAAGCGATTCTCCTCAAGAATAGATGCTAGATCACTACTAGAGTTAGTAGTACAAGTATCAACATTGATAATAGGAGAAGAGTAAGCCTTGGCTAGAGTTTCAAGATAAGTAAGCTTGAGCGTCTCAAAACTCTTTGTAAGAAGGGTGAGCTCTTCTTCCTTGGTCTTGAGGGACACAGATAGAAGCTCACAATCCTTAGAGAGAGAAGCATTAGACTTTACAAGCTTACTTTTATCATTCATCAACTCTTCGCAAGAGTTGATAGCCTTTTTCAAGGAGGCAAGATCTCTAGTATTAACATCAATGTTTGCACCAATTTTTAAGCATAGTTCATCATTGTGTGCTTCCTCATATTGGACTTTCCGCTCAAGGACTTCATATTTTTCCTTTTCCTCGGTGACGAGGGTTTCGAGTTCCTTAATGGAAATGGTGTGCTTACTCACCATCTCCATAAGCATACGAAACATAGTGAGCTTCTTTCCTTTAAGTGAGCACATGAACTTATTTATTTTAGCAAGCATAGGATCATTTATATCATCATCCTCATAACTATCCTCCACATCAAGATACTCATCATTAGGAGTAGGAGGAGTGAAAAGAGGAGGGTTTGGTCGTGGTGTTACCTTGACCTTGTCAGGAGAGTGTTGGTCCTCTCCATCTTCTACCACGGCCTTCGCCATGAGATACTTGTGAGCGTTGCCCTTGTAATCCTTCATGTAGTTGTATGTGACAACTTCACCACTCTTGTTGACTAGCCTCAATGTGTTTTGAGAATCTTGAGCAACTTCGGCAACACCACTAACATCATCCGGATCGGATTCTTCTTGAGCAACCATTGCTTTCCCATCTCTCTTCTTGAGCTTGGAGTTCAAAGGATTTGGCAACTTCTTCTTGGGAAAGGTCTTGGGAAACCTTGGTTTGTCTTCTCTCTTCTCATAAGGGTACTCGTTTGAGAAGTGGTTGGTTTCTTCACAGTTGTAGATTTTCTTACTTTCTTCTTTTGAAATCTTCCCTTGAATTTTCCGGCGCTAAACTTCTTGACAAAGAGAGCCATGTCTTCATATGAAGGGCACTCATCGGATTCAACCTCATCACCATCTTCTTCTTCATCATCATCTTCTTCTTCACTTTGCTCACCTTCACATACATGCTTAGCCTTCAATGCAAGATTGATCTTTGATGATGGAGTACCATGCATGGCAAGATGTTTTGTAGCATTTGCCTTTGACTCTTCAAATAGTTGGAAAGTGGATATGATGTCATCTATAGTCATTTCCTTGAAGGCATGGTGTTGTCTTATGTCCCATACCATTTGATGGTGATATGGAGCAATAGCATGGAGCACCTTGTCCACAAGGAATCACTTAGTCATGCTGAATCCATCTTGTGTCTTGTCACACTCACACGACTCAATATCCGCGGTGAGAGTCATGAGACGCTCAAGGAGTTGATTGGGAGTTTCACCTTTCTCCATACAAAAGTTTTGCAATTGCCCCTTGGCAATTTCATATTGAGCACTCCGGAGGGTGGAGGTATCGGTCTTGGATCTTATAATACTTTCCCATAGTTCCTTGGCACTTGTGATGTGTATGAAAGGTTTCCTTTGCTTTTCAACCATACCTCTCCTTATACACATGGTTGCAGTGTCATTGAGATTCTTGTCATAAATTTCTCTTGGTGTAGGATTCTTTGGATCAACCACATGGTAACCATACTCCAAGATCTCCAGCATCTCATCATTTCCATATCGAAGATGATCCTACATAGCAACTCTCCACAAGGAAAAATTGGAAGTGGCATCAAGTAAAGGAGGTTTGCCTTGAGGGTTATATTTCGGTTTCTCAACTTGGGGTCTTGCATAAAGCCAAGGAACACTGGAGTGTTCATTGCTAGGAGGTTTTTGACCAAGTGACAGAGTAGGCACAGTTGGCCTCGAAGCCGCACCACCCGAAAGTGGGGCAAGCACCATGGACAACGTGGCTATCCTCATTTGGACCAAGGCCTCAAGAGAAGCATCATGCTCCTCCTTTTGCTTAGCAAGGGCTCGTTCTAGATCCTCAGAAGTAAAGGTCTTTACTTCAGAAGAAGCCTCGCCTTTATCCTTCAGATATACAACAAGGGGAGTCCCATCGGGGTTCATCTCGCTCTAGGGCGGTTAAGCCACAAGAACAGAGCATGAGGCTCTGATACCAATTGAAAGGATCGAGATGGACCTAGAGCGGGGGTGAATAGGTACAATTACAAATTTTAATTGTTACTAAGCAATTTTAGGCAATAATGTGGAAAATGAAAGTGAGCCTAACAATTGCAAGTATGATACTAATGAGCTAAGCAAGATAAACAAGTGACACCAATATATATGAGCAAGAAAGCACAAGATGATATAAGTAAGTGCTAAGAGACAAGTAACCACAAGTAGAGAGTTAGGGTTAGGAATAACCGCAACTCCGAGAGACGAGGATGTATGCCAATGTTCACTTCCTTGGAGGGAAGCTACGTCACCGTTTAGAGAGGTGGATGTTACCACGAAGGCACACCAACGCCACGAAGGCTCACCCTATTCTCTCCTTGAGACAACACCACGAAGGCGTTTCTCAACCACTAGTGGTAGACCTTGGGGTGGTCTCCAAACCCTCACAAACTTTCCGGGGGAAATCACAATGGTCAATTCCTCGCCGGAGCACTCCTACCACCTAGGAGTCTCCAACCTCCAAGAGTAACAAGAAGCACCACAAAAACAAGGGGGAATCAACTTTCGCTTTGGTGAATGTGTCGATCGAGCACTTCTCCTTCGCTTCTCAAAAGATCAAGAGCTTTGGTTGGCTAAGGAGGGAGATCTCCAAGAAATCGAGGTCTGAAAATGGAGGTGAGAGAAATGGAGTCGTCCACCCCTTCGTGAGGAAGAAGAAGACTATTTATAGGTGGGGATGAAATTTGGCCGTTGGAGGCAGATTTCTGCGTAGCCCGGAAGTTCCGGACCCCGGAAGTTCCGGCCAAGTTCCGGACAGGTTCCGGGCTACACAGAAGGTTTGCACCACTCAGTAGTACCCCGGAAGCTGCTGACACAGGGGATGGAAGTTCCGGTGCCCGGAAGTTCCGGCCGCCCCGGAAATTGAGGGTGACGGAAGTTCCGGCCAGGGTCCGGCGAGGTTCCGGGCTACATAGAGAGATTGCATGAAAAAGTGCACTTTCTCTGGGTACCCCGGAAGCTTCCCGGACCCCGCCCGGACATTCCGGTTCCCGGAAGTTCCGGCCGTCCCGGAGGTTCCGGCCTGAACAGAGACTTGGCACTAGGATATTTAGATCAATGTGAGAAGGTAAGTTGATTCCCCGGATGTTTTTATGATGCACCCCCTCTTAATAGTGCGACTGCCCTAAGGACTCAAGAAATAAGAAAACTTTAAGGTACTCTTCTTTTCTTGAGTGCACCGCTTTTCCTTTTTCCAATAAGAGAGGAAATAACCATCCATGCTTCACTTTTAGCTTAATCAGGGCTGTTAACACTTAGAGCATGTGGTTAGAAACACAAATGAAGTTGTCATCAATGTCAAAAACACTTTAGTGCAATATTGCACTTTCAGCAAGCATCACCTATTCCCGCGCCATTTTTGTATGGCTAGGCATGTTTACGACCGTATCCGGGAGGGGGTGGTTGCATACGATAAGTATTTTGAGTGCAAGGAGGATGCCATTGGAAAGATTGATTTCTCCTCTTATCAAAAATGCACTGCAGCTATTCGGATGCTTGCATACAGAGTTCCCGGTGATCTCATTGATGAGTATGTCTGTATGAGCGAGTCCATGTACAAGTTCTGTAAGGCTATGATAGAGTGTCTGGCCCTGAGTACTTAAGGGAGCCAAATGCTGCAGATACAGCCCGCCTGTTGGCGATGAATGCCAGCCGGGCTTTTCAGGGATGCTTAGTAGAGGCAGTATAGGGTCCATGTCAAGGTTGCACTATCATACTTAAGGTTGTGGCCTCACAAGATCTCTGGATTTGGCACTCTTTCTGTGACGCCCCCGATTCAAACGTACACTAATCATGCACGCTAATGTGTACGATCAAGATCAGGGACTCACGGGAAGATATCACAACACAACTCTACAAATAAAATAAGTCATACAAGCATCATAATACAAGCCAGGGGCCTCGAGGGCTCGAATACAAGTGCTCGATCATAGACGAGTCAGCGGAAGCAACAATATCTGAGTACAGACATAAGTTAAACAAGTTTGCCTTAAGAAGGCTAGCACAAACTGGGATACAGATCGAAAGAGGCGCATGCCTCCTGCCTGGGATCCTCCTAAACTACTCCAGGTCGTCGTCAGCGGGCTGCACGTAGTAGTAGGCACCTCCGGGGTAGTAGTCGTCTTCGACGGTGGCGTCTGGCTCCAGGGCTCTAGCATCTGGTTGCGACAACCAGAAAGAAAGGAAAGGGGGAAAAAGGGGGGAGAAAGCAACCGTGAGTACTCATCCAAAGTACTCGCAAGCAAGGAACTACACTACATATGCATGGGTATATGTGTAGGGAGGCCATATCAGTGGACTGAACTGCAGAATGCCAGAATAAGAGGGGGATAGCTAATCCTGTCGAAGACTACGCTTCTGGCATCCTCCGTCTTGCAGCATGTAGAAGAGAGTAGATGGAAGTCCTCCAAGTAGCATCTCCAAGTAACATCTCCAAGTAGCATCTCGAGTAGCATAATCCTACCCGGCGATCCTCTCCTCGTCGCCCTGCGGAAAAGCGATCACCGGGTTGTATCTGGCACTTGGAAGGGTGTGTTTTATTAAGTATCCGGTTCTAGTTGTCATAAGGTCAAGGTACAACTCCAAGTCGTCCTGTTACCGAAGATCATGGCTATTCGAATAGATTAAACTTCCCTGCAGGGGTGCACCACATAGCCCAACACGCTCGATCCCATTTGGCCGGACACACTTTCCTGGGTCATGCCCGGCCTCGGAAGATCAACACGTCGCAGCCCCACCTAGGCAAAACAGAGAGGCCAGCACGCCGGTCTAAACCTAAGCGCGCAGGGGTCTGGGCCCATCGCCCTGAGCACACCTGCACGTTGCGTGGGCGGCCGAAAGCAGACCTAGCCTAGTGGCGTTCCAGTCCAATTCGGCGCGCGCCGCTCCGTCGCTGACGTCTGAAGTGCTTCGGCTGATACCACGACGTCGGGATACCCATAACTACTCCCACGTAGATGGTTAGTGCGTATAGGCTCGTAGCCAGACTCAGATCAAATACCAAGATCTCGTTAAGCGTGTTAAGTGTCCGCGAACGCCGAACAGGGCCAGGCCCACCTGTCTCCTAGGTGGTCTCAACCTGCCCTGTCGCTCCGCCACAAAGATCCACACAGAGGGCCGTCGGGACAAAGGTCCTTTCAGCCCCCAATCCGTGAATCACTCGCGGGTACTCTTCGAGCTGACCCGACTTTAGTCACCATCTGTGTAGTATGTAATAGGTATAGTATATACCCGTGATCACCTCCCAGGTGATCACGGCCCGATAGTATAGCAAGGCAGACTGACAAGAATGTAGGGCCAATGATGATAAACTAGCATCCTCTACTAAGCATTTAGGATTGCAGGTAAGGTATCAACAGGTGTAGCAACAATGTCAGGCTATGCATCAGAATAGGATCAACGGAAAGCAGTAACATGCTACACTACTCTAATGCAAGCAGTATAGAGAAGAATAGGCGATATCTGGTGATCAAGGGGGGGGCTTGCCTGGTTGCTCTGGCAAGAGAGAGGGGTCGTCAACTCCGTAGATGAACTGGGCAGCAGCAGCGTCGGTCTCGTAGTCTACCGGAGAGAAGAGGGGGAAGAAACAATGAATACCAAGTAAACAGATGCATATCGATGCATGACATGTCAAGAAGCGATGCTAGGCGTGCCCTAACGTGGTATGAGGTGGTACTGGTTAAGGGGGGAATCATCCGGGAAAGTATTCCCGGTGTTTCGCGTTTTCGGACAGATGAACCGGAGGGGGAAAGTTGCGTGTTTGGTATGTTAGAGGTGTGTGGTGGACGAACGGGCTGCGTATCCGGGTTCGTCTCGTCGTTCTGAGCAACTTTCATGTTGAAAATATTTTAATCCGAGTTACGGATTAAAAGATATGATTTTTAAAAGATTTTAACAATTTTGGAATTTAATTATTTATTTAATTAATTCGAAAAATGTATTTATGACGTCAGCATGATGTCATGCTGACGTCAGCAGTCAACAGGGGTTGACTGAGTCAACCCTGACATGTGGGTCCAGTGGGACCCACCTGTCATTCTCTATTTTAATTAATTAGGGTTTAGGTTAATCTAATTACAGTTTAATTAAACTTAACCAGTTAATTAATTTAATTAAACCGGATTAATTAACTTAATTAATTAATAATTTTATTAAATCATTTTAATTTTATTAATTATATTTATTGTTTTTATTTATTTTATTATTTATTTGTTTATTTATTTTTAATATATTATTATTAACTTTTTAATTCCCCTTTTTTTTTATTAATCCGTTCTGGGGGTGGGGTCCCGCTGTCAATGGCCGAAAGGGGCCAAACGGGCGCAAGGGCTTGCGGGCGTGCGGGCTAACGGGCGCAGGGGGCGCCTGGCGCGAGGCGAGCCCAGAGGCTGCCTGGGCGAGGCCAGGGACGAGGCCGCCGGCGCCCACGACGCCGGCCAGGAGAGGCGGCGGAGGGCCGCGGTTGGCGCGGTGGTGGAGGTAGTGGCGGGGCTGGCCGGAGCGGCTCACATGGAGGGGAGGTGAGGCGAGGCGCACGGCGGGAGTGCGAGCGCGCGTGCGCACGACGGCTATGGCCGCGGTCGTCGAGCGGGAACCCAGGGGAAGGAGGAGGAGAGGTGCTCACGGGGGGCGTGTAGGGTCCAGGGCAACGAGGGGCGAGGAGGAGGACGGAGACGATGCAACGGAGAGGAAGCAGGTCGGCGGTGAGGTCCCGGCGAGGTGTGGGGCTCCGGGCGGCGATGATGGCCGCCGACGGCGGGGCTGAGGAGGAAGCCCAGCA